>NW_017214490.1:0-14655 GCF_001704415.2 Capra hircus
TGCGTGGATCAAGGATCTGTGGCATTCCCTCGAGATTTCCCAAGAGGCTTTCCCACGAGGCTTTCCCACAGGGCTGTCCCCACGTGCCACCGTGGTGTGAGTCGATCCTCGGCCTTGAAAGTCGAAACAGTGCAGGGAAAACAGGTTTCCTGGAATGGACTGAGACATCTGGGGGACTCTGGAATGGTGGCACGACCCTGGAGTTCCTCTCGCCTTTCCTGTGGAGAGCGCCTCCTCTTGAGATGCGACGGGAAGCCGGGAAATTCTTTCCCGACCAGCAGGGAAAGGATCCCTCCCTCGAGCTAGGAGGCGGAAACGGGGCTCCTCTGGATGTGGGCGGGACTCTCGTGCTTCCTCTCGAGTGGAGACGGGTATGTCCGGGAATTCCTTGAGTTGCAGCAAGGGTGTGAAGGACCCTTTGGAAGTTCCAGGTGATTAGGTGTGATTTAGCCTGGAGACGCCTCAGCGGAAATTGGCCTCATCTCGCCTGGAGGGGAGAACCTCCTGGATTTTCTCGAGTTGTGGGCAGGTGCTCTCGACTTACGACGGGCACCTCAGGGACCCGCTCTGGTGGCCTCAGGAAAGGCCAGTCCCCATGCGAGTTGCTCGGGGCCTCTCGGGATTCCTCTCCCGTCGATGCTGGGGCCTAAGACCTTGTGTGGAGTCAGTGCCGGAACCTGAGGATTCCTCTCCAGTGCTGACATGGATCTTGGGGTACTTCTGGAGTCTCCCCAGGGGAGTCAGTCCTCGTCTCGAGTGGGGGCATGCACGTGCGCTTTCCTCCCGAGCTGTAGCAGCAGTGTCACGCTTCCCTTCGCGTGGATCAAGGGATCAGTGGCTTTCCCTCGAGGCTTTCCCACGAGGCTTTCCCACGAGGCTTTCCACAGGGCTGTCCCACGTGCCACCTGTGGTGTGAGTCGATCCTCGGCTTGAAAGTCGAGGCAGTGCAGGGAAAACAGGTTTCCCTGGAATGGACTGAGACATCTGGGGGACTCTGGGAATGGTGGCACGACCCTGGAGTTCCTCTCGCCTTTCCTGTGGAGAGCGCCTCCTCTTGAGATGCGACGGAACGCCGGGAATTCTTTCCCCGACCACGCAGGGAAAGGATCCCTCCTCTCGAGCTAGGAGGCGGAAACGGGGCTCCTCTGGATGTGGGCGGGAACTCTCGTGCTTCCTCTCGAGTGGAGACGGGTATGTCGGGGAACTTCTTGAGTTGCAGCAAGGGTGTGAAGGACCCTTTGGAAGTTCCAGAGGTTAGGTGTGATTAGCCTCGATGACGCCTCAGCGGAAATGGGCCTCATCTCGCCTGGAGGGAGAACCTCCTGGATTTTCTCGAGTTGCGGCAGGTGCTCTCGACTTACGACGGGGACCTCAGGGACCCGCTCTGGTGGCCTCAGGAAAGGCCAGTCCCCATGCGAGTTGCTCGGGGCCTCTCGGGATTCCTCTCCCGTCGATGCCGGGGCCTAAGACCTTGTGTGGAGTAGGTGCCGGAACCTGAGGATTCCTCTCCAGTGCTGACATGGATCTTGGGGTACTTCTGGAGTCTCCCCAGGGGAGTCAGTCCTCGTCTCGAGTGGGGGCATGCACGTGCGCTTTCCTCCGAGCTGTAGCAGCAGTGTCGCGCTTCCCTTCGCGTGGATCAAGGGATCTGTGGCTTTCCCTCGAGGCTTTCCCACGAGGCTTTTCCCACAGGGCTGTCCCACGTGCCACCGTGGTGTGAGTCGATCCTCGGCTTGAAAGTCGAGGCAGTGCAGGGAAAACAGTTTTCCCTGGAATGGACTGAGACATCTGGGGACTCTGGGAATGGTGGCACGACCCTGGAGTTCCTCTCGCTTTCCTGTGGAGAGCGCCTCCTCTTGAGATGCGACGGAACGCCGGGAATTCTTTCTCCGACCACGCAGGGAAAGGATCCTCCTCTCGAGCTAGGAGGCGAAACGGGGCTCCTCTGGATGTGGGCGGGACTCTCCGTGCTTCCTCTCGAGTGGAGACGGGTATGTCGGGGAACTTCTTGAGTTGCAGCAAGGGTGTGAAGGACCCTTTGGAAGTTCCAGAGGTTAGGTGTGATTAGCCTCGAGACGCCTCAGCGGAAATGGCCCTCATCTCGCCTGGAGGGAGAACCTCCTTGGATTTTCTCGAGTTGCGGCAGGTGCTCTCGACTTACGACGGGGACATCAGGGACCCGCTCTGGTGGCCTCAGGAAAGGCCAGTCCCCATGCGAGTTGCTCGGGGCCTCTCGGGATTCCTCTCCCGTCGATGCCAGGGGCCTAAGATCTTGTGTGGAGTCGGTGCCGGAACCTGAGGATTCCTCTCCAGTGCTGACATGGATCTTGGGGTACTTCTGGAGTCTCCCCAGGGGAGTCAGTCCTCGTCTCGAGTGGGGGCATGCACGTGCGCTTTCCTCCCGAGCTGTAGCAGCAGTGTCACGCTTCCCTTCGCGTGGATCAAGGGATCTGTGGCTTTCCCTCGAGGCTTTCCCACGAGGCTTTCCCACGAGGCTTTCCCACAGGGCTGTCCCACGTGCCACCGTGGTGTGAGTCGATCCTCGGCTTGAAAGTCGAGGCAGTGCAGGGAAAACAGTTTTCCCTGGAATGAACTGAGACATCTGGGGGACTCTGGGAATGGTGGCACGACCCTGGAGTTCCTCTCGCCTTTCCTGTGGAGAGCACCTCCTCTTGAGATGCGACGGGAACGCCGGGAATTCTTTCTCGACCAGGCAGGGAAAGGATCACTCCTCTCGAGCTAGGAGCGGAAACGGGGCTCCTCTGGATGTGGGCGGGACTCTCTTGCATTCCTCTCAGAGTGGAGACGTGTATGTCGAGGAACTTCTTGATTTGCAGTAAGGGTGTGAAAGACCCTTTGGAAGTTCCAGAGGATTAGGTGTGATTAGCCTGCGAGTCGCCTCTGCGGAAATGGGCCTCATCTCGCCTGAGAGGGAGAACCTCCTGGATTTACTCGAGTTGCGGCAGGTGCTCTCTACTTATGACGGGGACCTCAGGGACCCGCTCTGGTGGCCTCAGGAAAGGCCAGTCCCCATGCGAGTTGCTCAGGGGCCTCTCGGGATTCCTCTCCCGTCGATGCCGGATCCTAATGACCTTGTGTGGAGTTGGTGCCGGAACCTGAGGATTCCTCTCCAGTGCTGACATGGATCTTGGGGTACTTCTGGAGTCTCCCCAGGGGAGTCAGTCCATCGTCTCGAGTAGGGGGCATGCACGTGCGCTTTCCTCCGAGCTGTAAGCAGCAGTGTCACGCTTCCCTTCGCGTGGATTCAAGGGATGTGTGGCTTTCCTTCGAGGCTTTCCACACGAGGCTTACCCACAGGGCTGTCCCACGTGCCACCGTGGAGTGAGTCGATCCTTGGCTTGAAAGTCGAGGCAGTGCAGGGAAAACAGGTTTCCCTGGAATGGACTGAGACATCTGGGGGACTCAGGGAATGGTGGCACGACCCTGGAGTTCCTCTCGCGTTTCCTGTGGAGAGCGCCTCCTCTTGAGATGCGACGGGAACGCCGGGAATTCTTTCCTGAACACGCAGGGAAAGGATCCCTCCTCTCGAGCTAGAAGGTGGAAACGGGGCTCCTCTGGATGTGGGCTGGACTCTCGTGCTTCCTCTCGAGTGGAGACGGGTATGTCGGGGAACTTGTTGAGTTGCAGCAAGGGTGTGAAGGACCCTTGGGAAGTTCCAGAGGTTAGGTGTGATTAGCCTCGGGACGCCTCAGCGGAAAAGGGCCTCATCTAGCCTGGAGGGGAGAACTTCCTGGATTTTCTCGAGTTGCGGCAGGTGCTCTCGACTTTCGACGGGGACCTCAGGGACCCGCTCTGGTGGCCTCAGGAAAGGCCAGTCCCCATGCGATTTGCTCGGGGTCCTCTCGGGATTCCTCTCCCGTCGATGCTGGGGCCTAAGACCTTGTGTGGAGTGGTGCCGGAACCTGAGGATTCCTCTCCAGTGCTGACATGCAACTTGGGGTACTTCTGGAGTCTCTTCAGGGGCGTCAGTCCTCGTCTCGAGTGGGGGCATGCACGTTCGCTTTCCTCCCGAGCTGTATCAGCAGTTTCACGGTTCCCTTCGAGTGGATCAAGGGATCTGTGGCTTTCGCTCGAGGCTTTCCCACGAGGCTTTCCCACGAGGCTTTCCCACAGGGCTGTGCCACGTGCCACCGTGGTGTGAGTCGATCCTCAGCTTGAAAGGCGAGGCAGTGCAGGGAAAACAGGTTTCCCTGGAATGGACTGAGACATCTGGGGGACTCAGGGAATGGTGGCACGACCCTGGAGTTCCTCTCGCCTTTCCTGTGGAGAGCGCCTCCTCTTGAGATGCGACGGGAACGCCGGGATTCTTTCCCCAACACTCAGGGAAAGGATCCCCCTGTCGAGCTAGGAGGCAGAAACGGGGCTCCTCTGGATGTGGGCGTGTCTCTCGTGCTTCCTCTCGAGTGGAGACGGGTATGTCGGGGAACTTCTTGAGTTGCAGCAACGGTGTGAAGGACCCTTTGAAAGTTCCAGAGGTTAGGTGTGATTAGCCTCGAAACGCCTCAGGTGAAATGGGCCTCATCTCGCCTGGAGGGGAGAACCTCCTGGATTTTCTCGAGTTGCGGCCAGTGCTCTCGACTTACGATCGGGGACCTCACGGGACCCGCTCTGGTGGCCTTCAGGAAAGGCCAGTCCCCAGGAGAGTTGCTTGGGGGCTCTCGGGATTCCTCTGCCGTCAATGTCGGTACCTAAGACCTTGTGTGGAGTCGGTGCCGGAACCTGAGGATTCCTCTCCAGTGCTGACATGGACCTTGGGGTACTTCTGGGGTCTCCCCAGGGGAGTCATTCCTCGTCTCGATTGGTGGCAGGCACGTGCGCTTTCCTGCCGAGCTGTAGCAGCTGTGTCACGCTTCCCTTCGCGTGGATCAAGGGATCTGTGGCTTTCCCTAGAGCTTTCCCACTAGGCCTTCCCACGAGGCTTTGCCACAGGGCTGTCCCACGTACCACCGTGGTGTGAGTCGATCCTCTGCTTGAACGTCGAGGCACTGCAGGGAAAACAGGTTTCCCTGGAATGGACTGAGACATCTGGGGGACTCTGGGAATGGTGGCACGATCCTAGAGTTCCTCGCGCCTGTCCTGTGGAGAATGCTTCCTCATGAGATGCGCCGGGAACGCCGGGAATTCTTTCCCAACCACGCAGGGAAAGGATCCCTCCTCACGAGCTAGGAGGCGCAAACGGGGCTCCTCTGCATGTGGGCGGGACTCTCGTGCTTCCTCTCGAGTGGAGACGGGTATGTCGGGGAACTTCTTGAGTTGCAGCAAGGGTGTGAAGGACCCTTTGGAAGTTCCAGAGGTTAGGTGTGATTAGCCTCGAGACGCCTCAGCGGAAATGGGCCTCATCTCGCCTGGAGGGGAGAACCTCCTGGATTTTCTCGAGTTGCGTCAGGTGCTCTCGACTTTCGACGGGGACCTCAGGGACCCGCTCTGGTGGCCTCAGGAAAGGCCAGTCCCCATGCGAGTTGCTCTGGAGCCTCTCGGGATTCCTCTCCGGTCGATGCCGGGGCCTAAGACCTTGTGTGGAGTCGGTGCCGGAACCTGAGGATTCGTCTCCAGTGCCGACGTGGATCTTGGGGTACTTCTGGAGTCTCCCCAGGGGAGTCAGTCCTCGTCTCGAATGGGGGCATGCACGTGCGCTTCCCTCCCGAGCTGTAGCAGCAGTGGCACGCTTCCCTTCGCGTGGATCAAGGTATCTGTGGCTTTCGCTCGAGGCTTTCCCACGAGGTTTTCCCACGAGGCTTTCCCACGAGGCTTTCCCACAGGGCTGTCCCACGTGCCACCGTGGTGTGAGTCGATCCTCGGCTTGAAAGTCGAGGCAGTGCAGGGAAAACAGGTTTCCCTGGAACGGATTGAGACATCTGGGGGACTCTGGGAATGTTGGCTCGACCCTGGAGTTTCTCTCGCCTTTCCTGTGGAGAGCGCCCCTCTTGAGATGCGACGGGAACGCCGGGAATTCTTTCCCGAATACGCAGGGAGAGGATCCCTCCTCTCGAGCTAGGAGGCGGAAACAGGGCTCCTTTGGATGTAGGCGGAACTCTCCTGCTTCCTCTCGAGTGGAGACGGCGTATGTTGGGGAACTTCTTGAGTTGCATCAAGGGTTTGATGCACCCTTTGGAAGTTCCAGAGGATACATGGATTAGCCTCGACACGCTTCAGCGGAAATGGGCCTCATCTCGCCTGGAGGGGAGAACCTCCTGGATTTCTCGAGTTGCCGAAGGTGCTCTCGACTTACGACGGGGACCTCAGCGACCCGCTCTGGTGGCCTCAGGAAAGGTTAGACCCCATGCGAGTTGCTCAGGGGCCTCTCGGGATTCCTCTCCCGTCAATGTCGGTACCTAAGACCTTGTGTGGAGTCGGTGCCGGAACCTGAGGATTCCTCTCCAGTGCTGACATGGACTTTGGGGTACTTCTGGGGTCTCCCCAGGGAAGTCAGTCCTCGTCTCTTTGGGGGCATGCACCTGCGCTTTCCTCCCAAGCTGTAGCAGCAGTGTCACGCTTCCCTTCTCGAGGATCAAGGGATCTGTGGCTTTCCCTCGAGGCTTTCCCACCAGGCTTTCCAACGAGGCTTTCCCACAGGGCTGTCCCACGTGGCACCGTTTAGTGAGTCGATCCTCGGCTTGAAAGTTGAGGTAGGACAGGGAAAACAGGTTTCCCTGGAATGGACTGAGATTTCTGGGGGACTCTATTAACGGTGGCACGACCCTGGAGTTCCTCTCGCCTCTCCTGTGGAGAGCGCCTCCTCTTCAGAAGCGACGGGAACCCCGGGAATTCTTGACTGACCACGCAGGGAAAGGATCCCTCCTCTCGAGCTATGAGGCGGAAACGAGGCTCCTCTGGATGTGGGCGGGACTCTCGTGCTTATTCTCGAGTGGAGACGGGTATGTCGGGTAACTTCTTGAGTTGCAGCAAGGGTGTGAAGGACCGTTTGGAAGTTCCAGAAGTTAGGTGTGATTAGCTTCGAGACGCCTCAGGGGAAACGGGCGTCATCTCGCCTGGAGGGGTGAACCTCCTGGATTTTCTCGAGTTGCGGCAGGTGCTCTCGAGTTACGAAGAGGACCTCCGGGACCCGCTCTGGTGGCCTCAGGAAAGGCCAGTCCCCATGCGAGTTGCTCGGGGTCCTTTCGGGATTTCTCTCCCGTCGATGCCAGGTCCTAAGACCTTGAGTGGAGTTGGTGCCCCAACCGGAGGATTCCTCTCCTGTTCTGACATGGATCTTGGGGTACTTCTGGAGTCTCCCCAGCGGAGTCAGTCCTCGTATCGTGTGGGGGCATGCACGTGCTCTTTCCTCCCGAGCTGTAGCAGCAGTTTCCCGCTTCCCTTCGCGAGGATCACGGGGTCTGTGGGTTTCCCACGAGGCTTTCCCACGAGGCTTTCCCACAGGGCTGTCCCACGTGCCACCGTGGTGTGAGTCTATCCTCGGCTTGAAAGTCGATGCAGTGCAGGGAAAACAGGTTTCCCTGGAATGGACTGAGACATCTGGGGGACTCTGGGAATGGTGGCACAACCCTGGAGTTCCTCTCGCCTTTCCTGTGGAGAGCGCCTCCTCTTTAGATGCGACGGAAACGCCGGGAATTCTTTCCCGAACACGCAGTGAAAGGATCCCTCCTCAAGAGCTAGGAGGCGGAAACGGGTCTCCTCTGGATGTGGGCGGGACTTTCGTGCTTCCTCTCGAGTGGAGACGGGTATGTCGGGGAACTTCTTGAGTTGCAGCAAGGGTGTGAAGGACCCTTTGGAAGTTCCAGAGTTTAGGTGTGATTACTCTCGAGACGCCGCAGAGAAAATGGGCCTCATCTAGACTGGAGCAGAGAACCTCTTGGATTTTCTCGAGTTGCGGCAGGTGCTCTCGACATAAGACCGTGACCTCAGGGACAGTGTAGCAGATGTGTCACGCTTCCCGTCGTGGGGATCAAGGGATCTTTGGCTTTCCCTCGAGGCTTTCCCACGAGGCTTTCCCACAGGGCTGTCCCACGTGCCACCATGGTGTGAGTGGATCCTCGGCTTGAAAGTCGAGGCAGTGCAGGGAAAACAGGTTCCTCTGAAATGGACTGAGACATCTGGGGGACTCTTCGAATGGTGGCACGACCCCGGAGTACCTCTCGCCTTTCCTATTGAGAGCCATTGCTCTTGAGATGCCAAGGGAACGCCGAAAAAACTTTCCTGACTAAGCAGGATAGGATCCTTCATTTCGAGCTGCCAGGCGGAAACGGGGTTCCTCTGAATGTGAGTCTCCCCAGGGGAGTCAGTCCTCGTCTCGAGTGGGGTCATGCACGTGCGCTTTCCTCCCGAGCTGTATCAGCAGTGTCACGCTTCCCTTCGCGAGGATCAAGTGATCTGTGGCTTTCCCTCGAGGCTTTCCCAAGAGGCTTTCCCACAAGGCTTTCCCACAGGGCTGTCCCACGTGCCACCGTGGTTGAGTCGATCCTACGCTTGAAAGTCGAGGCAGTGCAGGGAAAACAGGTTTCCCTGGAATGGACTGAGACATCTGGTGGACTCAGGGAATGGTGGCACGACCCTGCAGTTCCTCTCGCCTTTCCTGTGGAGAGCGCCTCCTTCTTGAGATGCGACGGGAACGCCGGGAATTCTTTCCCGACCACGCAGGGAAAGGATCCTTCCTCTCGAGCTAGGAGGGGGAAACGGGGCTCCTCTGGATGTGGGCGGGTACTCTCGTCGTGCTTCCTCTCGAGTGGAGACGGGTATGTCGGGGAACTTCTTGAGTTGCAGCAAGGGTGTGAAGGACCCTTTGGAAGTTCCAGGTGTTAGATGTGATTAGCCTCGTGACGCACGGCGGAAATGAGCCTCATCTCGCCTGGAGGGGAGAACCTCCTGGATTTTCTCGAGTTACGGCAGGTGCTCTCGACTTACGACGGGGACCTCAGGGACCCGCTCTGGTGGCCTCAGGAAAGGCCAGTCCCCATGCGAGTTGCTCGGGGGCCTCTCGGGATTCCTCTCCCGTCGATGCCGGGGCCTAAGACCTTGTGTGGAGTCGGTGCCGGAACCTGAGGATTCCTCTCCAGTGCTGACATGGATCTTGGGGTACTTCTGGAGGTCTCCCCAGGGGAGTCAGTCCTCGTCTCGAGTGGGGGCATGCACGTGTGCTTTCCTTCCGAGCTGTAGCAGCAGTGTCACGCTTCCCTTCGCGTGAATCAAGGGATCTGTGGCTTTCCCTCGAGGCTTTCCCAGGAGGCTTCCCACGAGGCTTTCCCACAGGGCTGTCCCACGTGCCACCGTGGTGTGTGTCGATCCTCGGCTTGAAAGTCGAGGCAGTGCAGGGAAAACAGATTTCCCTGGAATGGACTGAGACATCTGGGGGACTCTGGGAATGGTGGCACGACCCTGGAGTTCCTCTCGCCATTTCCTGTGGAGAGCGCCTCCTCTTGAGATGCGACGGAACGCTGGGAATTCTTTCCCGACCACGCAGGGAAAGGATCCCTCCTCTCGAGCTAGGAGGCGGAAACGGGGCTCCTCTGGATGTGGGCGGGACTCTCGTGCTTCCTCTCGAGTGGAGACGGGTATGTCGGGGAACTTCTTGAGTTGCAGCAAGGGTGTGAAGGACCCTTTGGAAGTTCCAGAGGTTAGGTGTGATTAGCCTCGAGACGCCTCAGCGGAAATGGGCCTCATCTCGCCTGGAGGGGAGAACCTCCTGGATTTTCTCGAGTTGCTGGCAGGTGCTCTCGACTTACGACGGGGACCTCAGGGACCCGCTCTGGTGGCCTCAGGAAAGGCCAGTCCCCATGCGAGTTGCTCGGGGCCTCTCGGGATTCCTCTCCCGTCGATGCCGGGGCCTAAGACCTTGTGTGGAAGTCGGTGCCGGAACCTGAGGATTCCTCTCCAGTGCTGACATGGATCTTGGGGTACTTCTGGAGTCTCCCCAGGGGAGTCAGTCCTCGTCTCGAGTGGGGGCATGCACGTGCGCTTTCCTCCCGAGCTGTAGCAGCAGTGTCACGCTTCCCTTCGCGTGGATCAAGGGATCTGTGGCTTTCCCTCGAGGCTTTCCCACGAGGCTTTCCCACGAGGCTTTCCCACAGGGCTGTCCCACGTGCCACCGTGGTGTGAGTCGATCCTCGGCTTGAAAGTCGAGGCAGTGCAGGGAAAACAGGTTTCCCTGGAATGGACTGAGACATCTGGGGGACTCTGGGAATGGTGGCACGACCCTGGAGTTCCTCTCGCCTTTCCTGTGGAGAGCGCCTCCTCTTGAGATGCGACGGGAACGCCGGGAATTCTTTCCCGACCACGCAGGGAAAGGATCCCTCCTCTCGAGCTAGGAGGCGGAAACGGGGCTCCTCTGGATGTGGGCGGGACTCTCGTGCTTCCTCTCGAGTGGAGACGGGTATGTCGGGGAACTTCTTGAGTTGCAGCAAGGGTGTGAAGGACCCTTTGGAAGTTCCAGAGGTTAGGTGTGATTAGCCTCGAGACGCCTCAGCGAAATGGGCCTCATCTCGCCTGGAGGGGAGAACCTCCTGGATTTTCTCGAGTTGCGGCAGGTGCTCTCGACTTACGACGGGGACCTCAGGGACCCGCTCTGGTGGCCTCAGGAAAGGCCAGTCCCCATGCGAGTTGCTCGGGGCCTCTCGGGATTCCTCTCCCGTCGATGCCGGGGCCTAAGACCTTGTGTGGAAGTCGTGCCGGAACCTGAGGATTCCTCTCCAGTGCTGACATGGATCTTGGGGTACTTCTGGAGTCTCCCCAGGGGAGTCAGTCCTCGTCTCGAGTGGGGGCATGCACGTGCGCTTTCCTCCCGAGCTGTAGCAGCAGTGTCACGCTTCCCTTCCCGTGGATCAAGGGATCTGTGGCTTTCCCTCGAGGCTTTCCCACGAGGCTTTCCCACGAGGCTTTCCCACAGGGCTGTCCCACGTGCCACCGTGGTGTGAGTCGATCCTCGGCTTGAAAGTCGAGGCAGTGCAGGGAAAACAGGTTTCCCTGGAATGGACTGAGACATCTGGGGGACTCTGGGAATGGTGGCACGACCCTGGAGTTCCTCTCGCCTTTCCTGTGGAGAGCGCCTCCTCTTGAGATGCGACGGGAACGCCGGGAATTCTTTCCCGACCACGCAGGGAAAGGATCCCTCCTCTCGAGCTAGGAGGCGGAAACGGGGCTCCTCTGGATGTGGGCGGGACTCTCGTGCTTCCTCTCGAGTGGAGACGGGTATGTCGGGGAACTTCTTGAGTTGCAGCAAGGGTGTGAAGGACCCTTTGGAAGTTCCAGAGTTTAGGTGTGATTAGCCTCGAGACGCCTCAGCGGAAATGGGCCTCATCTCGCCTGGAGGGAGAACCTCCTGGATTTTCTCGAGTTGCGGCAGGTGCTCTCGACTTACGACGGGGACCTCAGGACCCGCTCTGGTGGCCTCAGGAAAGGCCAGTCCCCATGCGAGTTGCTCGGGGCCTCTCGGGATTCCTCTCTCCGTCGATGCCGGGGCCTAAGACCTTGTGTGGAGTCAGGTGCCGGAACCTGAGGATTCCTCTCCAGTGCTGACATGGATCTTGGGGTACTTCTGGAGTCTCCCCAGGGGAGTCAGTCCTCGTCTCGAGTGGGGGCATGCACGTGCGCTTTCCTCCCGAGCTGTAGCAGCAGTGTCACGCTTCCCTTCGCGTGGATCAAGGGATCTGTGGCTTTCCCTCGAGGCTTTCCCATCGAGGCTTTCCCACGAGGCTTTCCCACAGGGCTTGTCCCACGTGCCACCGTGGTGTGAGTCGATCCTCGGCTTGAAAGTCGAGGCAGTGCAGGGAAAACAGGTTTCCCTGGAATGGACTGAGACATCTGGGGACTCTGGGAATGGTGGCACGACCCTGGAGTTCCTCTCGCCTTTCCTGTGGAGAGCGCCTCCTCTTGAGATGCGACGGGAACGCCGGGAATTCTTTCCCGACCACGCAGGGAAAGGATCCCTCCTCTCGAGCTAGGAGGCGGAAACGGGGCTCCTCTGGATGTGGGCGGGACTCTCGTGCTTCCTCTCGAGTGGAGACGGGTATGTCGGGGAACTTCTTGAGTTGCAGCAAGGGTGTGAAGGACCCTTTGGAAGTTCCAGAGGTTAGGTGTGATTAGCCCTCGAGTTGCCTCAGCGGAAATGGGCCTCATCTCGCCTGGAGGGGAGAACCTCCTGGATTTTCTCGAGTTGCGGCAGGTGCTCTCGACTTACGACGGGGACCTCAGGGACCCGCTCTGGTGGCCTCAGGAAAGGCCAGTCCCCATGCGAGTTGCTCGGGGCCTCTCGGGATTCCTCTCCCGTCGATGCTGGGGCCTAAGACCTTGTGTGGAGTCAGTGCCGGAACCTGAGGATTCCTCTCCAGTGCCTGACATGGATCTTGGGGTACTTCTGGAGTCTCCCCAGGGGAGTCAGTCCTCGTCTCGAGTGGGGGCATGCACGTGCGCTTTCCTCCCGAGCTGTAGCAGCAGTGTCACGCTTCCCTTCCGCGTGGATCAAGGGATCTGTGGCTTTCCCCTCCGAGGCTTTCCCACGAGCTTTCCCACAGGGCTGTCCCACGTGCCACCTGTGGTGTGAGTCGATCCTCGGCTTGAAAGTCGAGGCAGTGCAGGGAAAACAGGTTTCCCTGGAATGGACTGAGACATCTGGGGACTCTGGGAATGGTGGCACGACCCTGGAGTTCCTCTCGCCTTTCCTGTGGAGAGCGCCTCCTCTTGAGATGCGACGGGAACGCCGGGAATTCTTTCCCGACCACGCAGGGAAAGGATCCCTCCTCTCGAGCTAGGAGGCGGAAACGGGGCTCCTCTGGATGTGGGCGGGACTCTCATGCTTCCTCTCGAGTGGAGACGGGTATGTCGGGGAACTTCTTGAGTTGCAGCAAGGGTGTGAAGGACCCTTTGGAAGTTCCAGAGGTTAGGTTGATTAGCCTCGAGACGCCTCAGCGGAAATGGGCCTCATCTCGCCTGGAGGGGAGAACCTCCTGGATTTTCTCGAGTTGCGGCAGGTGCTCTCGACTTACGACGGGGACCTCAGGGACCCGCTCTGGTGGCCTCAGGAAAGGCCAGTCCCCATGCGAGTTGCTCGGGGCCTCTCGGGATTCCTCTCCCGTCGATGCGGGGCCTAAGACCTTGTGTGGAGTCAGGTGCCGGAACCTGAGATTCCTCTCCAGTGCCGACATGGATCTTGGGGTACTTCTGGAGTCTCCCCAGGGGAGTCAGTCCTCGTCTCGAGTGGGGGCATGCACGTGCGCTTTCCTCCCGAGCTGTAGCAGCAGTGTCACGCTTCCCTTCGCGTGGATCAAGGATCTGTGGCTTTCCCTCGAGGCTTTCCCACGAGGCTTTCCCACGAGGCTTTCCCACAGGGCTGTCCCACGTGCCACCGTGTGTGAGTCGATCCTCGGCTTGAAAGTCGAGGCAGTGCAGGGAAAACAGGTTTCCCTGGAATGGACTGAGACATCTGGGGACTCTGGGAATGGTGGCACGACCCTGGAGTTCCTCTCGCCTTTCCTGTGGAGAGCGCCTCCTCTTGAGATGCGACGGGAACGCCGGGAATTCTTTCCCGACCACGCAGGGAAAGGATCCCTCCTCTCGAGCTATGGAGGCGGAAACGGGGCTCCTCTGGATGTGGGCGGGACTCTCGTGCTTCCTCTCGAGTGGAGACGGGTATGTCGGGGAACTTCTTGAGTTGCAGCAAGGGTGTGAAGGACCCTTTGGAAGTTCCAGAAGTTAGGTGTGATTAGCCTCGAGACAGCCTCAGCGGAAATGGGCCTCATCTCGCCTGGAGGGGAGAACCTCCTGGATTTTCTCGAGTTGCGGCAGGTGCTCTCGACTTACGACGGGGACCTTCAGGACCCGCTCTGGTGCCTCAGGAAAGGCCAGTCCCCATGCGAGTTGCTCGGGGGCCTCTCGGGATTCCTCTCCCGTCTGATGCCGGGCCTAAGACCTTGTGTGGAGTCGGTGCCGGAACCTGAGGATTCCTCTCCAGTGCTGACATGGATCTTGGGGTACTTCTGGAGTCTCCCCAGGGGAAGTCAGTCCTCGTCTCGAGTGGGGCATGCACGTGCGCTTTCCTCCCGAGCTGTAGCAGCAGTGTCACGCTTCCTTCGCGTGGATCAAGGGATCTGTGGCTTTCCCTCGAGGCTTTCCCAGAGAGGCTTTCCCACGAGGCTTTCCCACAGGGCTGTCCCACTGCCACCGTGGTGTGAGTCGATCCTCGCTTGAAAGTCGAGGCAGTGCAGGAAAACAGGTTTCCCTGGAATGGACTGAGACATCTGGGGAGTCTGGGAATGTGGCACGACCCTGGAGTTCCTCTCGCCTTTCCTGTGGAGAGCGCCTCCTCTTGAGATGCGACGGAACTCCGGGAATTCCTTCCCGACCACGCAGGGAAACGATACCTCCTCCCGAGCTAGGAAACGGAAACGGGCTCCTCTGGATGTGGGCGGGATTATCGTGCTTCCTCTCGAGTGGAGACGGGTATGTGGGTATCTTCTTGAGTTGCAGCAAGTGTGTGAAGCACCTTTGGAATTTCAGATATTAGGTGTGATTAGCCTCGAGACGCCTCAGCAGAAATGGGCCTACATCTCGCTTGAGGGAAGAACCTCCTGGATTCTCGATTGGGGCAGTTGCTCCGACTTACGATGGGGACATCAGTGATCCGCTCTGGTGGACTCAGGAAAGGCCAGCCGCCTCATCGAGTTGCTCGGGGGCTCTCGGGATTCCTCT
>NW_017214491.1:0-24505 GCF_001704415.2 Capra hircus
GGAGACTGTCCTCGCGTGGAGGACATAGCATCGCTAAAGCTATTCCATGCTTTCGCAAGAGAAAAGGTGCCTCTTTTCCTCCACTTATCTTCTTATTACACTATGTTCTTAATCTAATCTTTTACATTATATAACACAAACGAAAGTCTTTTCAACACCAAGCGGCGCCGTCCACAGAAGTGAACTTCGAATTCGCTGATCCAGGGCCGGGGCTGGACGCCCGGGAGACGTGGATACTTGGGGTTCTTCTGGAGTCTCCCCAGGGGATGTCGAGTCCTCTATCTCGAGTGGGGCAGGTAATGCACGTGCGCTTTCTGTCCGAGCTGCAGCAGCAGCGTGCACGCTGCCCTTCGCGTGGGATGCAAGGGATCTGTGTGCTTTCGCCACGAGCTTTCGCAACGAGGCTTTCCAGCACGAGGCTTTCCCACAGGGGACTGTCCGCGACGTGCCATCCGTGGTAGTGAATCGATCGCTGCGGCTTAAAGTCGAGGAAGTGGCAGGAAAAGGTTTCGCTGGAATGGACTGGAGAGCATCTAGGGGAACTGGCTGGGTAATGGTGGCACGACCGCTGGAGTTCCTCTCGCCTTTCCTGTGGGAGAGCGCGCCTCCTTCTTGAGATGGCGACGGGAACGGCCGGGAATTCGCTGTCCGCGAACATGCAGGGAAAGATCCCTCCCTGCTCGAGCTAGGAGGCGGAAACGGGGCTACTCTGGATGTGGGGCGGACTCGTGCGCGTGCTTCTCTAAGTGGAAGAGTGGTATGTGGGGGAACTTGTTGAGTTGCAGCATAGGGTGTGAAGGGACGCCTTTGAAGTTCCGAGTATGTTAGATTGTGAGTTAGCGCCTCGAGACGCCTCAGTGGAAATGGGCGCTCATCTGGCGGCCTGGGATGGGGAGAGACTGCCTGGATTGTTCTCGATGTTGCGTTCAGGTGTTCTCGACTTAGATGGGACCTCAGGAGCCCGGCCTCATGGTGGCCTCAGGAAAGGCCAGTCCCATGGCGAGTTGGCTCGGGGACCGCCGTCTCCCGGGATTGCCTGTCGCGGTCGATGCCGGGGCCTAAGACCTTGTGTGAGTGCGGGTGCGAAACCTGAGGATTCTCTCCAGTGCTGACATGGATCTTGGGGTACCGCTGGAGGTCTCGCCCAGGGGAGGTCCAGTCCTGCGTCTCGAGTGGGGCAAATGCACGTGCGGGGCTTTCCCTCCGCGAGCTGGGCAAGGAGCAGTGTCAGCATCCCTTCGGTGGATCAAGGGATCGCGCAGCTTTTCCCCTCGAGGTTTTCTTTCCCCACGAGGCTTTCCGACACGAGGCTTTCCCACAGGGCTGCCCCACGTTCCAGCGTGTGTGAGTCGATGCTGCGACTTGAAAGTCGAGGCAGTGCAGGGAAAACAGATTTCCCTGGATTGGATTTAGATACGGGCTGGGGGATTCTGGAATGGTGGCACGACCCTTGGGAGTTCCTCTCGCTGACTTTCCCTGTGGGAGCGCCTCCTCTTGAGATGTGACGGAAACGCAGGAAATCTGTCGGGCGCCACGTAGGGAAGAGGATCCCTCCTCTCGAGGTAGGGGGCGAAACGGTGGCTCCTCTGGATGTGGGCGGGACTCTCGTGCTTCCTCTGCGAGTGGAGCGGGTATGTCGCGGACTTCTGAGTTGCAGCAAGGGTGGTGAAGGACGCTTTTGGAAGTTCCTAGATGTTAGATGTGTGTTTAGGCCTCGAAGACGCCCTCAGTGGAAATGGGCTCATGCTCGGCCTGGAGGGGAGAACGCTCCTGGATTTAATCAGTTGCCGCAGGTGGCTCTCGGACTCTACGACGGGGACCTCAGGTAGACTGCGCAGCCTGGTGGCCTCAGGAAAGACCAGTCCCCCATGGCGAGTTGCTCGGGGGCCTCTCGGGATTCCTGCTCCCCGTCGATGGCGGGGCCAAAAACTTGTGTGGCGTCTGTGGCGCGGGAACCTGAAGGATTCCTTCGTAGTGCTGACATGGATGGCTGGCGTACTTCTGGAGTCTCCCCAGGGGAGGCAGTCCCTCGTCTCGGATTGGGCGGGTAATGCACGTGGCGCTTTCCTCCGAAGCTGTAAGGCAGGGCAGTGTGCATGCTTGACATTCGCGCGTGGATCAAGGGATCTGTGAACTTTGCGCTCGAGGCTTATCCCAACTGTAGGCTTTCCGCACAGGGCTGTCCCACGTGCCAGCCGTTGTGTTGAGACGATTCCTCCGGCTTGAAGTCGAGGCAGTGGCAGGGAAACAGGTTTGCGCCTGGAATGGAGCTGAGAACATCTGGTGGCGTCTGGGGAATTTTGGGCACGACCCTGGACGTTCCTCTCCGCCTTTCCTGTGGGGCGCCTTTCCGCTCTTTGATCGGCGACGGAACGGCCGGGAATTCTTTCCCGACCACGCAGGGAAAGGATCCGCTCCTCTCGGAGCTGGGAGGCGGAAACGGGGCTCCTCTGGATGTGGTCGGGACTCTCGTGGCTTCCTCTGCCAAGTGGAGAGTGGTATGTGGGGGAAGCTTCTTGAGTTGCAGTAAGGGTGTGAAGGACCCTTTGGAAGTTCCAGATGTTAGATGTGATTTAGCCTCTGAGACGCCATAGGTGAAATGGGCCTCATCGTCGGCTCTGGAGGGAGAACTCCGGGGATTTTCTCACGAGTTGCGGGCAGGTGTTCTGCGAATTAACGACGGGGACGTTCAGGGACCCGCTCTGGTGGCGCGTCAGGAAAGGCCAGTCCCAGCGAGTTGCTCGGGGGCCTGCTCGGGATTCCTCATCCCCGATCGATGCCGGCATAAGACCATTGTTGATGGATCGGTCCGAAAACTTGAGATTCCTCTCCAGTGCTGACATGGATCTTGGTAAATTATGGATCTGCCGACCAGGGGAGTCAGTCCTCCGGTCTCGAGTGGGGGGCATGCACGTGCGCTTTCCTCCCGAGCTGTAGCAGCAGTGTCGCTGTTCCCTTCGCGTGGTGATACAAGGGATCTGTGAGCTTTCGCCTCGGAGATTTCACAGACAGGGCTTTCCACACGTGTCACCGTGGTGTGAGTCGATCGCTCGCTTGAAGTCCGAGGCATTGCAGGAAAACCAGGTTTTCCCTGGAATGACTGACACTATTTGGGGACTCTGGGAAATGCGGTGGCAGACCCTGGAGTTCCTCTCGCGCTTTCCTTGTGGAGAGTGCTGCCTGCTTGTGAGATGCGACGGGAACGTCGGGAATTTTTCCGAGGCCATGCAGGAAAGGATCGCCTCCTCTCGAGGCTAGGAGGGCGGAAACGTGGGTCCTCTGATGTGGCGTGACTCTCCGGTGCTTCTCTTGCAGTGGGAGACGGGTAATTCTGGGAGAACTTCTTGGTTCAGCAAGGGCTGTGAAGGAACGCCTTTGGAAGTTATTCAAATGTTAGGATGTGATGTAGCCTCGGAGATGCCTCAGCGGAATGGGCCTCATCTCAGCCTGGAGGGAGAACCTCCTGATTTTCTCGAGTTGCGGGCAGTGGCTCATCGAACTGTACCGAGGGACCTCAGGGACCCACTCTTAGGTGGCCTCGAAGAAAGGCCAGTCCGATGGCGAGTTGCTCGGGGGCCTCTTGGGATTCGCTCTCGCCGTTGATGAGGGCCTAATATCTTTTGTGGGATACGTGGCGCGGAACCTGAGGATTCCTGCTCCAGTGCTCGAGCCATGGATCTTGGGGTACAATTCTGGAGTCCTCCGCAGGGAGTCAGTCCTCGCTCGAGTCGGGCAATTCACGTGCCTTTCCTCGCGCGAGCTGTTGCAGCAGTGTCACGCTTCCCTCCAGTGATCAAGGGATACTGTGGCTTTCCCATGAATCTTTCCGCAAGAGGCTTCCCACGAGGGCTTTCCCACAGGGCTGTCCCACCTGCCACCGTGGTGTGAGTCGATTCCTCGGCTTGAAAAGTCGAGGCAGTGCAGGGAAAAGCAGGTTCCCTGGAATGACTGAGACATCTGGGGGTCCTCTGAGGAATGGTGCATGAACCCTGAGTTCGCGCTCGCCTTTCCTGTGGAGAGGGCCTCCTCCTTGAGATTGCGACGGGAAGCCGGATGTCTCTCCCACACGCAGGGAAAGGATCCCTCCTTCAAGCTACTGATGGCAGAAACAGGGTTCCGTCTGATGTGGGTTGGGACTCTCTGTGCTTTCTCATCGAGTGGAGACAGGAATGTCGGGGAACATTTTTGAGTTGGCATAAAAAAAGCAAGGGTGTGAAGGACCCTTTGGAAGTTCCTGAGGTTAGGTGTGATTAGCTCGATACGCCTCAGAGGAAATGGGCCTCATCTCGCCTGGAGCGGAAAACCTCTGGATTTTCTCGAGTTGCAGCAGGTGCTCTCGATGTACGACGGCTTTTTCAGGGACCCGCTCTGGTGGTCTCAGGAAAGGCCAGTCCCCATGCGAGTTGCTCGGGGCCTCTCGGGATTCCTCTCCCGTCGATGCCGGGGCCTAAAACCTTGTGTGGAGTCGGTGCAGGAAACTGAGAATTCCTCTCCAGTGCTGACATGGATTTTGGGGTACTTCTGGTGTCTCCCCAGGGGAGTAAGTCCTCGTCTCGAGTGGGGACATGCCCGTGCGCTTTCCTCCCGAGCTGTAGCAGCAGTGTCATGCTTCAATTCGAGTGGATCAAGGGTTCTGTGGTTTCCCTCGAGGCTTTCCCAGGAGGCTTTCCCACGAGGCTTTCCCACACGGCTGTCCCTGGTTGCCGCCGTTGTGTGAGTCGATCCTCGGCTTGAAATTCGTGGTAGTGCAGGGAATGGATTGAGACAACTGGGGGACTCTGGGAATGGTGGCCAGACTCTAGAGTTCCTCTCAACTTTTCTGTGGAGAGCGCCTCCTCTTGAGATGCGACGGGAACGCCTGGAATTCTTTCCCGACCACGCAGGGAAATGATCCCTCCTCTCGAGCTATGAGGCGGAATCGGGGCTCCTGTGGATGTGGGCGGGACTCTCGTGCTTCCTCTCGAGTGGAGACGGGCATGTCGGGGAACTTCTTGAGTTGCAGCAAGGTTGTGAAGGACCCTTTGGAAGTTCCAGATGTGAGGTGTGATTAGCTTCGAGATTCCTCAGCGGAAATGGGCCTCATGTCTCCCTGGAGGGGAGACCCTCCTGGATTTTCTCGAGTTGCGGCAGGTGCTCGCGACTTCCGACGGGGACTTCAGGGACCCGCTCTGGTGTCTTCAGGAAAAGCCAGTCCCCATGCAAGTTTCTCGGGGGCCTCTCGGGATTTCTCTCCCGTCGATGCCGGGGCCTAAGACCTTGTGTCGAGTCGGTACCGGAACCTGAGATTTCCTGTCCTGTGCTGACATGGAACTTAGGGTACTTCTGGAGCATCCCCAGGGAGTCAGACCTCATCTCTAGAGGGGGCATTCACGAACGCTTTCCTCCCGGGCTGTAGCAGCAGTGTCATGCTTCCCATAGAGTGGATCAAGGGATTAGTGTCTTTCCCTCAAGTCTTATCCACAGTGCTCTCCCACGTTCAACCGTGATGTGATTCGATCCTCGGCTTGAAAGTCGAGGTAGTGCAGGGAAAACAGGTTTCCCTGGAATGGACTGAGACATCTGGGGGACTCTTGGAATGGTGGCATGACCCTGGGGTTCCTCTCGCCTTTCCAGTGGAGAGGGCCTCCTCTTGAGATGCGACGGGAATGCCGGGAATTCTTTCGTGACCAAGCAGGGAAAGGATCCCTCCTCTAGAGCTTTGAGGCTGAAACGGGGCTCCTCTTGTTGTGGGCGGAACTCTCGTGCTTCCTCTCGAGTGGAGACGGGTATGTCGGGGAACTTCTTGAGTTGCAGCAAGGGTGTGAAGGACCCTTTGGAAGTTCCAGAGTTTAGGTGTGATTAGCCTGGAGACGCCTCAGCGGAAATGGGCCTCATCTCGCCTAGAGGGGAGAACCTCCTGGATTTTTCCAGTTGCGGCAGGTGCTCTCGACTTACGACGGGGACGTCAGGAACCCGCCCTGGTGGCCTCAGGAAAGTCCAGTCCCCATGCGAGTTGCTCGTGGGCCTCTCGGGATTCCTCTTCCGTCGATGCCGGGGCCTAAAGACCTTGTTTGAAGTCGGTGCCGGAACCTGAGGATTCCTCTCCAGTGCTGACACGAATCTTGGGGTACTTCTGGAGTCTGCCCAGGGGAGTCAGTCCTCGTCTCGAGTGGGGGCATGCACGTGCGATTTCCTCCCGATCTGTAGCAGCAGTGTCCCACTACCCTTCGCATGGATAAAGGGATCAGAGTGTTTTCCCTCGAGGATTTCCCACGAGGCTTTCCCACGAGGCTTTCCCACAGGGCTGCCCCACGTGCCACCGTGGTGTGAGACGATCTTCGGCTTGAAAGTGGAGGCAGTGCAGGGAAAACACGTTTCCCTGGAATGGACTGAGACATCTCGGGGACTCTGGGAATGGTGGCACGACCCTGGAGTTCCTCTCGCCTTTCCTGTGGAGAGCGCCTCCTCTTGAGATGCGACGGGAACACCAGGAATTCTATCACGACCACGCAGGGAAAGGATCCCTCCTCTCGAGCTAGGAGGCGGAAACGGGGCTCCTCTGGATGTGGGCGGGACTCTCGTGCTTCCTCTCAAGTGGAGACGGGTATGTCGGGGAACTTCTTGAGTTGCAGCAAGCGTGTGAAGGAACCTTTGGAAGTTTGAGAGGCCAGGTGTGATTAGCCTCGAGATACCTCAGCGGAAATGGGCCTCATTTCGCCCGGAGGGGAGAACCTCCTAGATTTTCTCGAGTTGCGGCAGGTGCTCTCGACTTACGACGGGGACCTCAGGGAACCGCTGTGGTGGCCTCAGGAAAGGCCAGTCCGCATGCGAGTTGCTCTGGGGCCTCTCGGGATTCCTCTCCCTTCGATGCCGGGCCTAAGAACGTGTGTGGAGTCGGTGCCGGAACCTGAGGATTCCTCTCCAGTGCTGACATGGATCTTGGGGTACTTCTGGAGTCCCCCCAGGGGTGTCAGTCCTCGTCTCGAGTGGGGCCATGCACGTGCGCTTTCCTCCCGAGCTGTAGCAGCAGTGTCCCGCTTCCCTTCGCGTGGATCAAGGGATCTGTGGCTTTCCCTCGAGGCTTTCCCACGAGGCTTTCCCACGAGGCTTTCCCACAGGGCTGCCCCACGTGCCACTGTGGTGTGACTCGATCCTCGTCTTGAAAGTCGAGGCAGTGCAGGGAATACAGGTTCCCTGAAATGGACTGAGACGTCTGGGGGACTCTGGGAATGGGGACACGACCCTGGAGTTCCTCTCGATTTTCCTCTGGAGAGCGCCTCCTCTTGAGATGGGACGGGAACGCCGCGAATTCTTTCCCGACCACGCAGGGAAAGGATCAAACCTCTCGAGCTATGAGGCGGAAACGTGGCTCCTCTGGAAGTGGGCCGAACTTTCCTGCTTCCTCTCGAGTGGAGACGGGTATGTCGGGGAACTTCTTGAGTTGCAGCAAGGGTGTGAAGGACACTTTGGAAGTTCCAGAGGTTAGGTGTGATTTGCCTGGAGACGCCTCAGCGGAAAAGGGCCTCATCTCGCCTGGAGGGGAGAACTTCCTGGATTTTCTCGAGTTGTCGTCAGGTGTCTCGACTTACGACGGGGACCTCAGGGACCCGCTCTGGTGGCCTCAGGAAAGGCCAGTCCCCATGCGAGTTGCTCGGGGGCCTCTCGGGATTCCTCTCCCGTCGATTCCGGGGCCTAAGATCTTGTGTGGAGTCGGTGATGGAACCTGAGGTTTCCTCTAATGTGCTGACATGGATCTTGGGGAACTTCTGGAGTCTCTCAGGGCAGTCAGTCATCTACTCGAGTGTGGGCATGCACGTGCGCTTTCCTCCCGAGCTGTAGCAGCAGTGTCACGCTTCCCTTCGCGTGGATAAACGAATTTGTGGCTTTCCCTCGAAGCTTTGCCAATAGGCTTTCCCACGAGGCTTTCCCACAGGGCTGTCCCACGTGCCACCGTGGTGTGAGTCGATCCTCGGCTTGAAAGTGGAGGCAGTGCAGGGAAAATAGGTTTCCCTGGAATCGACTGAGACATCCAGGGGACTCTGGGAATGGTGGCACGACCCTGGAGTTCCTCTCGCCTTTCCCGTGGAGAGCACCTCCTCTTGAGATGCGACGGGAACACCGGGAATTCTATCACGAACACGCAGGGAAAGGATCCCTCCTCTCAAGCTAGGAGGCGGAAACGGGGCTCCTCTGGATTTGGGCGGGACTCTCGTGCTTCCTCTCGAGTGGAGACGGGTATGTCGGGGAACTTCTTGAGCTGCAGCAAGGGTGTGAAGGACCCTTTGGAAGTTTCAGAGGTCAGGTGTGATTAGCCTCGAGATACCTCAGGCGGAAGTGGGACTCAGCTCGGCTGGAGGGGAGAACCTCCTAGAATTTTCTCGAGTTGCGGCAGGTGCTCTCGACTTACGACGGGGACCTCAGGGACCCGCTGTGGTGGCCTGAGGAAAGGCCAGTCACCATGCGAGTTGCTCTGGGGCCTCTCGGGATTCCTCTCCCTTCGATGCCGGGGCCTAAGACCTTGTGTGGAGTTGGTGCCGGAACCTGAGGATTCCTCTCCAGTGCCGACATGGATCTTCGGGGACTTCTGTTGTCTCCCCAGAGGCGTAAGTCCTCGTCTCGAGTGGGGGCATGCACGTGCGCTTCCTCCCGAGCTGTAGGCAGCAGTGTTGACGCTTCCCTTTTCTTGGATCAAGGGATCTGTGGCTTTCCCTCTAGACTTTCCCATGAGGCTTTCCCACGAGGCTTTCCCACAGGGCTTTCCCACGTGCCAGGTGGTGTGAGTCGATCCACGGCTTGAAAGTCGAGGCAGTGCAGGGAAACCAGGTTCCCTGGAATGGACTGAGACATCTGGGGGACTCTGGCAATGGTGGCACGAACATGGAGTTCCTCTCGCTTTTCCTCTGGAGAGCGCCTCCTCTTGAGATGCGACGGGAACGCCGCGAATTCTTTCCCCACCACGCAGGGAAAGGATCAAACCTCTCGAGCTAGGAGGCGGAAACGTGGCTCCTCTTGATGTGGGCGGCACTTTCCTGCTTCCTCTCGAGTGGAGACGGGTATGTCGGGGAACTTCTTGAGTTGCAGCAAGGGTGTGAAGGACCCTTTGGAAGTTCCAGAGTTAAAGTGTGATTACCCCCTAGTTGCCTCAACGGAAATGGGCCTCATCTCGCCTGGAGGGGAGAACCTCCTGGATTTTCTCGAGATGCGGCAGGTGTTCTCGACTTACGACCGGGGACCTCAGGGATCCGCTCTGGTGGTCTCAGGAAAGGCCAGTCCCCATGCGAGTTGCTCGGGAGCCTCTCGGGATTCCTCTCCCTTCAATGCTGGGGCCTAAGACCTTGTGTGGAGTCAGTGCCGGAACCTGAGGATTCCTTCCAGTGCAAACATGGATCTTAGGGTACTTCTGGAGTCTCCCCAGGGCAGTCAGTCCTCGTCTGGAGAGGGGGCATGCACGTGCGCTTTCCTCCCGAGCTGCAGCAGCAGTGCCGTTCTTCCCTTCGCGTGGATCAAGGGATCTGTGTCTGTCCCTCGTGGCTTTCCCACGAGGCTTTCCCACAGGGCTGTCCCAGGTGCCACCGAGATGTGAGTCGATCTTCGGCCTGAAAGTCGTGGCAGTGCAGGGAAAACAGATTTCCCTGGAATGGACTGAGACATCCAGGGGACTCTGGGAATGGTGGCACGACCCTGGGTTCCTCTCGCCTTTCCTGTGGAGAGCACCTCCTCTTTGAGATGCAACGGGAACGCCGGGAATTCTTTCCCGACCACGCTGGGAAAGGATCCCTCCCCTCGAGCTAGGAGGCGGAAACGGGGCTCCTCTGGATGTGGGCGGGACTCTCGTGCTTCCTCTCGAGTGGAGACGGGTATGTCGGGGAACTTCTTGAGTTGCAGCAAGGGTGTGAAGGATCCTTTGGAAGTTCCAGATGTTAGATATGATTAGACTCGAGACGCCACAGCGGAAATGGGCCTCATCTCGAATGGAGGGGAGAACCCCCTGGATTTTCTCGAGGTGCGGCAGGTAGCTCTCGACTTACGACGGGGACCTCAGGGACCCGATCTGGTGGCCTCAGGAAAGGCCAGTCCCCATGCGAGTTGCTCGGGGGCCTCTCGGGATTCCTCTCCCGTCGATGCCGGGGCCTAAGACCTTGTGTGGAGTCGGTGCCGGAACCTGAGGATTCCTCTCCAGTGCTGACATGGATCTTGGGGTACTTCTGGAGTCTCCCCATGGGAGTCAGTCCTCGTCTCGATTGGGGGCATGCACGTGCGCTTTCCTCCCGAGCTGTAGCAGCAGTGTCACTCTTCCCTACGCGTGGATCAAGGGATCTGTGCCTTTCCCTCGAGGCTTTCCCACAGGGCTGTCCAACGTGCCATCCGCGGTGTGAGTCCATCCTCGGCTTGAAAGTCGACGCAGTGCAGGGAAAACAGGTTTCCCTGGAATGGACTGAGACATCCAGGGGACTCTGGGAATGGGGCTTGAGACTGGAGTTCCTCTCGCCTTTCCTGTGGAGAGCGCCTACTCTTGAGATGAGACGGGAACTCTAGGAATACTTTCCCGACCACGCAGGGAAAGGATCCCCCCTCTCGAGCTAGGCAGGCGGAAATCGGGGCCACTCTGGATATGGGCGGGACCCTTGGGATCCTCTTGAGTGGAGACGGGTATGTCGGGGAACTTCTTGAGTTGCAGCAAGGGTGTGAAGGACCCTTTGGAAGTTCCAGAGTTTAAGTGTGATTACGCCCTTGTTGCCTCAGCGGAAATGGGCCTCATCTCGCCTGGAGGGGAGAACCTCCTGGATTTTCTCGAGTGCGGCAGGTGCTCTCGACTTACGACGGGGACCTCAGGGACCCGCTCTGGTGGCCTCAGGAAAGGCCAGTCCCCATGCGAGTTGCTCGGGGGCCTCTCGGGTTTCCTCTCCCGTCGATGCCGGTGCCTAAGATCTTGTGTGGAGACGCTGCCGGAACCTGAGGATTCCTCTCCAGTGCAGAAATGGATATTGGTGTACTTCTGGAGTCTCCCCAGTGGAGTCACTCTTCGTCTCGAGTGGGGCATGCACGTGCGCTATCCTCCCGAGCTGAAGCAGCAGTGTCACGCCTCCCTTCGCTAGGATCAAATGGATCTGTGGCTTTCACTCGAGGCTTTCCCACAAAGCTTTCCCACGAGGCTTTCCCGCAGGGCTGTCCCACGTGCCACCGTGGCGTGAGTCGATCCTCGACTTGAAAGTCGAGGCAGTGCAGGGAAAACAGGTTTCCCTGGAATGGACTGAGAACTTCTGGGGGACTCTAGGGAATGGTGGCACGACCATGGAGTTCCTCTCGCCTTTCCTGTGGAGAGCGCCTCCTCTTGAGATGCGACGGGAAAGCCGGGAATTCTTTCCCGACCACGCAGGGAAAGGATCCCTCCTCTCGAGCTAGGAGGAGGAAACGGGGCTCCTCTGGATGTGCGGGGAACTCTCGTGCTTGCCTCTCGAGTAG
This sequence comes from Capra hircus, assembly GCF_001704415.2. Lineage (NCBI taxonomy): Eukaryota > Metazoa > Chordata > Mammalia > Artiodactyla > Bovidae > Capra > Capra hircus. The sequence continues at coordinate 11,443 of NW_017214491.1, forward strand.
AAGACGGGTATGTCGGGGAACTTACATTGAGTTGCAGCAAGGGTGTGAAGGACCCTTTGGAAGTTCCAGAGGTTAGGTGTGATTAGCCTCGAGACGTCCTCAGCGGAAATGGGCCTCATCTCGCCTGGAGGGGAGAACCTCCTGGATTTTTCTCGAGTTGCGGCAGGTGCTCTCGACTTACGACAGGGACCTCAGGGACCCGCTCCGGTGGCCTCAGGAAAGGCCAGTCCCCATGCGAGTTGCTCGGGGGCCTCTCGGGATTCCTCTCCCGTCGATGCCGGGGCCTAAGACCTTGTGTGGAGTCGGTGCCGGAACCTGAGGCATTCCTCTCCAGTGCTGACATGGATCTTGGGGTACTTCTGGAGTCTCCCCAGGGGAGTCAGTCCTCGTCTCGAGTGGGGGCATGCACGTGCGCTTTCCTCCCGAGCTGTAGCAGCAGTGTCACGCTTACCCTTCGCGTGGATCAAGGGATCTGTGTCTTTCCCTCGAGGCTTTCCCACGAGGCTTTCCCACGAGGCTTTCCCACAGGGCTGTCCCACGTGCCACCGTGGTGTGAGTCGATCCTCGGCTTGAAAGTCGAGGCAGTGCAGGGAAAACAGGTTTCCCTGGAATGGACTGAGACATCTGGGGGACTCTGGGAATGGTGGCACGACCCTGGAGTTCCTCTCGCCTTTCCTGTGGAGAGCGCCTCCTCTTGAGATGCGACGGGAACGCCGGGAATTCTTTCCCGACCACGCAGGGAAAGGATCCCTCCTCTCGAGCTAGGAGGCGGAAACGGGGCTCCTCTGGATGTGGGCGGGACTCTCGTGCTTCCTCTCGAGTGGAGACGGGTATGTCGGGGAACTTCTTGAGTTGCAGCAAGGGTGTGAAGGACCTTTGGAAGTTCCAGAGGTTAGGATGTGATTAGCCTCGAGACGCCTCAGCGGAAATGGGCCTCATCTCGCCTGGAGGGGAGAACCTCCTGGATTTTCTCGAGTTGCGGCAGGTGCTCTCGACTTACGACGGGGACCTCAGGGACCCGCTCTGGTGGCCTCAGGAAAGGCCAGTCCCCATGCGAGTTGCTCTGGGGCCTCTCGGGATTCCTCTCCCGTCGATGCCGGGGCCTAAGACCTTGTGTGGAGTCAGGTGCCGGAACCTGAGGATTCCTCTCCAGTGCTGACATGGATCTTGGGGTACTTCTGGAGTCTCCCCAGGGGAGTCAGTCCTCGTCTCGAGTGGGGGCATGCACGTGCGCTTTCCTCCCGAGCTGTAGCAGCAGTGTCCGCTTCCCTTCGCTGGATCAAGGGATCTGTGGCTTTCCCTCGAGGCTTTCCACGAGGCTTTCCCACGAGGCTTTCCCACAGGGCTGTCCCACGTGCCACCGTGGTGTGAGTCGATCCTCGGCTTGAAAGTCGAGGCAGTGCAGGGAAAACAGGTTTCCCTGGAATGGACTGAGACATCTGGGGGACTCTGGGAATGGTGGCACGACCCTGGAGTTCCTCTCGCCTTTCCTGTGGAGAGCGCCTCCTCTTGAGATGCGACGGGAAACGCCGGGAATTCTATTCCCGACCACGCAGGGAAAGGATCCCTCCTCTCGAGCTAGGAGGCGGAAACGGGGCTCCTCTGGATGTGGGCGGGACTCTCGTGCTTCCTCTCGAGTGGAGACGGGTATGTCGGGGAACTTCTTGAGTTGCAGCAAGGGTGTGAAGGACACTTTGGAAGTTCCAGAGGTTAGAGTGTGATTAGCCTCGAGACGCCTCAGCGGAAATGGGCCTCATCTCGCCTGGAGGGGAGAACCTCCTGGATTTTCTCGAGTTGCGGCAGGTGCTCTCGACTTACGACGGGGACCTCAGGGACCCGCTCTGGTGGCCTCAGGAAAGGCCAGTCCCCATGCGAGTTGCTCGGGGGCCTCTCGGGATTCCTCTCCCGTCGATGCCGGGGCCTAAGATCTTGTGTGGAGTCGGTGCCTGGAACCTGAGGTATTCCTCTCCAGTGCTGACATGGATCTTGGGGAACTTCTGGAGTCTCCCCAGGGGCAGTCAGTCCTCGTCTCGAGTGGGGGCATGCACGTGCGCTTTCCTCCCGAGCTGTAGCAGCAGTGTCACGCTTCCCTTCGCGTGGATCAAGGGATCTGTGGCTTTCCCTCGAGGCTTTCCCACGAGGCTTTCCCACGAGGCTTTCCCACAGGGCTGTCCCACGTGCCACCGTGGTGTGAGTCGATCCTCGGCTTGAAAGTCGAGGCAGTGCAGGGAAAACAGGTTTCCCTGGAATGGACTGAGACATCCTGGGGGACTCTGGGAATGGTGGCACGACCCTGGAGTTCCTCTCGCCTTTCCTGTGGAGAGCGCCTCCTCTTGAGATGCGACGGGAACGCCGGGAATTCTTTCCCGACCACGCAGGGAAAGGATCCCTCCTCTCGAGCTAGGAGGCGGAAACGGGGCTCCTCTGGATGTGGGCGGGACTCTCGTGCTTCCTCTCGAGTGGAGACGGGTATGTCGGGGAACTTCTTGAGTTGCAGCAAGGGTGTGAAGGACCCTTTGGAAGTTCCAGAGTTAGGTGTGATTAGCCTCGAGACGCCTCAGCGGAAATGGGCCTCATCTCGCCTGGAGGGGAGAACCTCCTGGATTTTCTCGAGTTGCGGCAGGTGCTCTCGACTTACGACGGGGACCTCAGGGACCCGCTCTGGTGGCCTCAGGAAAGGCCAGTCCCCATGCGAGTTGCTCGGGGCCTCTCGGGATTCCTCTCCCGTCGATGCCGGGGCCTAAGACCTTGTGTGGAGTCGGTGCCGGAACCTGAGGATTCCTCTCCAGTGCTGACATGGATCTTGGGTACTTCTGGAGTCTCCCCAGGGGAGTCAGTCCTCGTCTCGAGTGGGGGCATGCACGTGCGCTTTCCTCCCGAGCTGTAGCAGCAGTGTCTACGCTTCCCTTCGCGTGGATCAAGGGATCTGTGGCTTTCCCTCGAGGCTTTCCCACGAGGCTTTCCCACGAGGCTTTCCCACAGGGCTGTCCCACGTGCCACCGTGGTGTGAGTCGATCCTCGGCTTGAAAGTCGAGGCAGTGCAGGGAAAACAGGTTTCCCTGGAATGGACTGAGACATCTGGGGGACTCTGGCGAATGGTGGCACGACCCTGGAGTTCCTCTCGCCTTTCCTGTGGAGAGCGCCTCCTCTTGAGATGCGACGGGAACGCCGGGAATTCTTTCCCGACCACGCAGGGAAAGGATCCCTCCTCTCGAGCTAGGAGGCGGAAACGGGCTCCTCTGGATGTGGGCGGGACTCTCGTGCTTCCTCTCGAGTGGAGACGGGTATGTCGGGGAACTTCTTGAGTTGCAGCAAGGGTGTGAAGGACCCTTTGGAAGTTCCAGAGTTAGAGTGTGATTAGCCTCGAGACGCCTCAGCGGAAATGGGCCTCATCTCGCCTGGAGGGGAGAACCTCCTGGATTTTCTCGAGTTGCGGCAGGTGCTCTCGACTTACGACGGGGACCTCAGGGACCCGCTCTGGTGGCCTCAGGAAAGGCCAGTCCCCATGCGAGTTGCTCGGGGGCCTCTCGGGATTCCTCTCCCGTCGATGCCGGGGCCTAAGACCTTGTGTGGAGTCGGTGCCGGAACCTGAGGATTCCTCTCCAGTGCTGACATGGATCTTGGGGTACTTCTGGAGTCTCCCCAGGGAGTCAGTCCTCGTCTCGAGTGGGGGCATGCACGTGCGCTTTCCTCCCGAGCTGTAGCAGCAGTGTCACGTCTTCCCTTCGCGTGGATCAAGGGATCTGTGTCTTTCCCTCGAGGCTTTCCCACGAGGCTTTCCCACAGGGCTGTCCCACGTGCCACCGTGGTGTGAGTCGATCCTCGGCTTGAAAGTCGAGGCAGTGCAGGGAAAACAGGTTTCCCTGGAATGGACTGAGACATCCAGGGGACTCTGGGAATGGTGGCACGACCCTGGAGTTCCTCTCGCCTTTCCTGTGGAGAGCGCCTCCTCTTGAGATGCAGACGGGAACGCCGGGAATTCTTTCCCGACCACGCAGGGAAAGGATCCCTCCTCTCGAGCTAGGAGGCGGAAACGGGGCTCCTCTGGATGTGGGCGGGACTCTCGTGCTTCCTCTCGAGTGGAGACGGGTATGTCGGGGAACTTCTTGAGTTGCAGCAAGGGTGTGAAGGACCCTTTGGAAGTTCCAGAGTTTAGAGTGTGATTAGCCTCGAGACGCCTCAGCGGAAATGGGCCTCATCTCGCCTGGAGGGGAGAACCTCCTGGATTTTCTCGAGTTGCGGCAGGTGCTCTCGACTTACGACGGGGACCTCAGGGACCCGCTCTGGTGGCCTCAGGAAAGGCCAGTCCCCATGCGAGTTGCTCGGGGGCCTCTCGGGATTCCTCTCCCGTCGATGCCGGGGCCTAAGACCTTGTGTGGAGTCGGTGCCGGAACCTGAGGATTCCTCTCCAGTGCTGACATGGATCTTGGGGTACTTCTGGAGTCTCCCCAGGGGAGTCAGTCCTCGTCTCGAGTGGGGCATGCACGTGCGCTTTCCTCCCGAGCTGTAGCAGCAGTGTCACGCTTCCCTTCGCGTGGATCAAGGGATCTGTGGCTTTCCTCGAGGCTTTCCCACAGGCTTTCCCACGAGGCTTTCCCACAGGGCTGTCCCACGTGCCACCGTGGTGTGAGTCCGATCCTCGGCTTGAAAGTCGAGGCAGTGCAGGGAAAACAGGTTTCCCTGGAATGGACTGAGACATCCTGGGGACTCTGGGAATGGTGGCACGACCCTGGAGTTCCTCTCGCCTTTCCTGTGGAGAGCGCCTCCTCTTGAGATGCGACGGGAAACGCCGGGAATTCTTTCCCGACCACGCAGGGAAAGGATCCCTCCTCTCGAGCTAGGAGGCGGAAACGGGGCTCCTCTGGATGTGGGCGGGACTCTCGTGCTTCCTCTCGAGTGGAGACGGGTATGTCGGGGAACTTCTTGAGTTGCAGCAAGGGTGTGAAGGACCCTTTGGAAGTTCCAGAGGTTAGGTGTGATTAGCCTCGAGACGCCTCAGCGGAAATGGGCCTCATCTCGCCTGGAGGGGAGAACCTCCTGGATTTTCTCGAGTTGCGGCAGGTGCTCTCGACTTACGACGGGGACCTCAGGGACCCGCTCTGGTGGCCTCAGGAAAGGCCAGTCCCCATGCGAGTTGCTCGGGGGCCTCTCGGGATTCCTCTCCCGTCGATGCCGGGTGCCTAAGATCTTGTGTGGAGACGGCTGCCGGAACCTGAGGATTCCTCTCCAGTGCAGAAATGGATCTTGGTGTACTTCTGGAGTCTCCCCAGGGGAGTCACGTCTCGTCTCGAGTGGGGGCAATGCACGTGCGCTATCCTCCCGAGCTGAAGCAGCAGTGTCACGCTTCCCTTCGCTGGATCAAAGGGATCTGTGGCTTTCCCTCGAGGCTTTCCCACGAGGCTTTCCCACGAGGCTTTCCCACAGGGCTGTCCCACGTGCCACCGGTGGTGTGAGTCGATCCTCGGCTTGAAAGTCGAGGCAGTGCAGGGAAAACAGGTTTCCCTGGAATGGACTGAGACATCTGGGGACTCTGGGAATGGTGGCACGACCATGGAGTTCCTCTCGCCTTTCCTGTGGAGAGCGCCTCCTCTTGAGATGCGACGGGAACGCCGGGAATTCTTTCCCGACCACGCAGGGAAAGGATCCCTCCTCTCGAGCTAGGAGGCGGAAACGGGGTCTCCTCTGGATGTGGGCGGGACTCTCGTGCTTCCTCTCGAGTGGAGACGGGTATGTCGGGGAACTTCTTGAGTTGCAGCAAGGGTGTGAAGGACCCTTTGGAAGTTCCAGAGGTTAGAGTGTGATTAGCCTCCGAGACGCCTCAGCGGAAATGGGCCTCATCTCGCCTGGAGGGGAGAACCTCCTGGATTTTCTCGAGTTGCGGCAGGTGCTCTCGACTTACGACGGGGACCTCAGGGACCCGCTCTGGTGGCCTCAGGAAAGGCCAGTCCCCATGCGAGTTGCTCGGGGGCCTCTCGGGATTCCTCTCCCGATCGATGCCGGGGCCTAAGACCTTGTGTGGAGTAGGTGCCGGAACCTGAGGATTCCTCTCCAGTGCTGACATGGATCTTGGGGTACTTCTGGAGTCTCCCCAGGGGAGTCAGTCCGTCGTCTCGAGTGGGGGCATGCACGTGCGCTTTCCTCCCGAGCTGTAGCAGCAGTGTCCGCTTCCCTTCGCGTGGATCAAGGGATCTGTGGCTTTCCCTCGAGGCTTTCCCACGAGGCTTTCCCACGAGGCTTTCCCACAGGGCTGTCCCACGTGCCACCGTGGTGTGAGTCCGATCCTCGGCTTGAAAGTCGAGGCAGTGCAGGGAAAACAGGTTTCCCTGGAATGGACTGAGACATCTGGGGGACTCTGGGAATGGTGGCACGACCCTGGAGTTCCTCTCGCCTTTCCTGTGGAGAGCGCCTCCTCTTGAGATGCGACGGGAACGCCGGGAATTCTTTCCCGACCACGCAGGGAAAGGATCCCTCCTCTCGAGCTAGGAGGCGGAAATGGGGCTCCTCTGGATGTGGGCGGGACTCTCGGGCTTCCTCTCGAGTGGAGACGGGTATGTCGGGGGAACTTCTTGAGTTGCAGCAAAGGGTGTGAAGGATCCCTTTGGAAGTTCCAGAGGTTAGATGTGATTAGCCTCGAGACGCCTCAGGGAAATGGGCCTCATCTCGCCTGGAGGGGAGAACCTCCTGGATTTTCTCGAGTTGCGGCAGGTGCTCTCGACTTACGACGGGGACCTCAGGGACCCGCTCTGGTGGCCTCAGGAAAGGCCAGTCCCCATGCGAGTTGCTCGGGGGCCTCTCGGGATTCCTCTCCCGTCGATGCCGGGGCCTAAGACCTTGTGTGGAGTCAGGTGCCGGAACCTGAGGATTCCTCTCCAGTGCTGACATGGATCTTGGGGTACTTCTGGAGTCTCCCCAGGGGAGTCAGTCCGTCGTCTCGAGTGGGGGCATGCACGTGCGCTTTCCTCCCGAGCTGTAGCAGCAGTGTCACGCTTCCCTTCGCCGTGGATCAAGGGATCTGTGGCTTTCCCTCGAGGCTTTCCCAGGGCTTTCCCACGAGGCTTTCCCACAGGCTGTCCCACGTGCCACCGTGGTGTGAGTCCGATCCTCGGCTTGAAAGTCGAGGCAGTGCAGGGAAAACAGGTTTCCCTGGAATGGACTGAGACATCTGGGGGACTCTGGGAATGGTGGCACGACCCTGGAGTCCCTCTCGCCTTTCCTGTGGAGAGCGCCTCCTCTTGAGATGCGACGGGAACGCCGGGAATTCATTCCCGACCACGCAGGGAAAAGATCCCTCCTCTCGAGCTAGGAGTCGGAAACGGGGTCTCCGTCTGGATGTGGGCGGGACTCTCGTGCTTCCTCTCGAGTGGAGACCGGGTTTGTCGGGGAACTTCTTGAGTTGCAGTAAGGGTGTGAAGGAATCTTTGGAAGTTCCAGATGTTAGATGTGATTAGCCTCCAGACGCCTCAGCGGAAATGGGCCTCATGTCGCCTGGAGGGGAGAACCTCCTGGATTTTCTCGAGTTGCGGCAGGTGCTCTCGACTTACGATGGGGACCTCAGGGACCCGCTCTGGTGGCCTCAGGAAAGGCCAGTCCCCATGCGAGTTGCTCGGGGTCCTCTCGGGATTCCTCTCCCGACGATGCCGGGGCTTAAGACCTTGTGTGGAGTCGGTGCCTGAACCTGAGGATTCCTCTCCAGTGCTGACATGGATCTTGGGGTACTTCTGGAGTCTCCCCAGGGGAGTCAGTCCTCGTCTCGAGTGGGGGCATGCACGTGCGCTTTCCTCCCGAGCTGTAGCAGCAGTGTTGCATTTCCCTTCGCGTGAATCAAGGGATCATGTGGCTTTCCCTCGAGGCTTTCCCACGGAGTTTTCCCACGAGCCTTTCCCACAGGGCGGTCCCACGTGCCGCCTTGTTGTGAGTCGATACTCGGCTTGAAAGTCGACGCAGTGCAGGGAAAACAGGTTTCCCTGGAATGGACTGAGACCTCTGGGGGACTCTGGGAATGGTGACACGACCCTGAAGTTCCTCTCCCCTTACCTGTGGAGAGCGCCTCCTCTTGAGATGCGTCGGAAACGCCGTGAATTCATTCCCTACCACGCAGGGAAAGGATCCCTCCTCTCGAGCTAGGAGGCGGAAACGGGGCTCCTCTGGATGTGGGCGGGACTATGGATGCTTCCTCTCTAGTGGAGACGGGTATGTCGGGGAACTTCTTGAGTTGCAGCAAAAGTGTGAAAGACCCTTTGGAAGTTCCAGAAGTTAGATTTGATTAGCCTCGAGACGCCTCAGTGGAAATGGGCCTCATCTCTCCTGGAGGGGAGAATCCTCCTGGATTTTCTCGAGTTGCGACAGGTGCTCTCGACTCACGACGGGGACCTCAGGGACACGCTCTGGTGGCCTCAGGAAAAGGCCAGTCCCCATGCGAGTTGCTCGGGGGCCTCTCGGGATTCCTCTCCCGTCGATGCCGGGGCCTAAGATCTTGTGTGGCATCGGTGCCGGAATCTGAGTATTCCTCTTCCAGTGCTGACATGCTTCTTGGGGTACTTATGGAGTCTCCCCAGGGGAGTCAGTCCTCGTCTCGAGTGGGGGCATGCACGTGCGCTTTCCTCCCGAGCTGTAGCAGCAGTGTCTAGATTCCCTTTCGCGTGGATCAAGGGTTCAGGGGCTTTCCCTCGAGGCTTTCCCACGAGGCTTTCCCACGAGGCTTTCCCAAAGGGCTGTCCCACGTTCCACCGTGGTGTGAGTCGTCGATCCTCGGCTTGAAAGCAAAGGCAATGCAGGGAAAACAGGTTTCCGTGGAATGGACTGAGACATCTGGGGGACTCTGCGAATGGTGGCCACCACCCTGGAGTTCCTCTCGCCTTTCCTGTGGAGAGCGCCTCCTCTTGAGATGCGACGGAACGCCGGGAATTCTTTCCCGACCACGCAGGGAAAGGATCCCTCTTCTCGAGCTGGGAGTCGGAAAACGGGCTCCTCTGGATTGGACGGGACTCTCGTGCTTCCTCTTCGAGTGGAGACGGGTATGTCGGGGAACTTCTTGAGTTGCAGCAAGGGTGTGAAGGACCCTTTGGAAGTTCCAGAGGTTAGGTGTGATTAGCATGGGGACGCCTCAGAGGAAATGGGCCTCATCTCGCCCTGGAGTGGGAGAACCTCCTGCATTTTCTCTAGATGGTGCAGGTGTTCTCGCGTTACGACGGGGACCTCAGGGACCCGCTCTGGTGGCCTCAGGAAAGGCCAGTCCCCATGCGAGTTGCTCTGGGGGCCTCTCGCGGATTCCTCTCCCGTCCGATGCCGTGGCCTAAGACCTTGTGTGGAGTCCGGTGCCGGAACGTCGAGGATTCCTCTCCAGTGCTGACCGGGGATCTTGGGTCCTTCTGGAGTCTCCCCAGGGGAGTCAGTCGTCGTCTCGAGTGGGGGCATGCACGTGCGCTTTCCTCTCGAGCTGTAGCAGCAGTGTCAAACTTCCCTTCGGCGTGATCAAAGCAAGCTGTGGCTTTCCCTCGAGGCTTTCCCACGAGGCTTTCACACGAGGCTTTCCCACAGGGCTGTCCCACGTGCCACCGTGGTGTGAGTGGATCCTCGTCCTGAAAGTCGAGGCAGTGTAGGGAAACAGGTTTCCCTGGAATGGACTGAGACATCTCGGGGGGACTCTGGGAATGGTGGCACGATCCTGGAGTTCAGCTCGCCTTTCCTGTGGAGAGTGCCTCCTCTTGAGATGCGACGGGAACGCCGGGAATTATTTCCCAGACATGCAGGGAAAGGATCCCTCCTCTCGAGCTAGGAGGCGGAAACGGGGTTCCTCTAGATGTGGGCGGGACTCTCGTGCTTCCTCTCGAGTGGAGACGGGTATGTCAGGCGAAATTCTTTAGTTTTCAGCAAGGTGTGTGAAGGACCCTTTGGAAGTTCCAGAGGTTTAGGTGTGATTAGCCTCGAGACGCCTCAGCGGAAATGGGCCTCATCTCGCCTGGAAGGGAGAACCTCCTGGATTTTCTCGAGTTGCGGCAGGTGCTCTCGACTTACGACGGGGACATCAGGGACCCGCTCTGGTGGCCTCAGGAAAGGCCAGGTCCCCATAGCGAGTTGCTCGGGGGCCTCTCGGGATTCCTCTCCCGTCGATGCCGGGGCCTAAGACCTTGTGTGGAGTCGCTGCCGGAACCTGAGGATTCCTCTCCAGTGGCTGACATGGATCTTGGGGTACTTCTGGAGTCTCCACAGGTGGAGTCAGTCCTGTCTCGAGTGGGGCATGCACGTGCGCTTTTCCTCCGAGCTGTAGCAGCAGTGTCACGCTTCCCTTCGCCGTTGGATCAAGGGAATCTGTGGCTTTCCCATCGAGGCTTTCCCATGAGGCTTTCCCACGAGGCTTTCCCACAGTGGCTGTCCCACGTGCCACCCGTGGTGTGAGTCGATCCTCGGCTTGAAGTCGAGGCAGTGCAGGGGAAAACAGGTTTCCCTGGAATGGACTGAGACATCTGGGGGAATCTGGGAATAGTGGCACGACCCTGGAGTTCCTCTCGCCTTTCCTGTGGAGAGCGCCCTCCTCTTGAGATGTCGACCGGAACGCCGGGAATTCTTTCGACCGACCACGCAGGGAAAGGATCCCTCCTCTCGAGCTAGGAGGCGGAAACGGGGCTCCTCTGGATGTGGGCGGGACAATCGTGCTTCCTCTCGAGTGGAGACGGGTATGTCGGGGGAACTTCTTGAGTTGCAGAAAAGGGTGTGAAGGACCCTTTGGAAGTTCCAGAGGTTAGGTGTGATTAGCCTCGAGACGTCCTCAGCAGGAAATGGGCCTCATCTCGCCTGGAAGGGAGAACCTCCTGGATTTCTCGAGTTGCGGCAGGCGCTCTCGACTTACGACGGGCACCTCAGGGACCAGCTCTGGTGGCCTCAGGAAAGGCCATCCCCATGCTAGTTGCTCGGGGGCCTCTCGGGATTCCTCTCCCGTCGATGCCGGGGCCTAAGATCTTGTGTGGAGTCGTGCCGGAACCTGAGCATTCCCCTTCAGTGCTGACATGGATCTTTGGGTACTTCTGGAGTCTCCCCAGGGGAGTCAGTCCTCGTCTCGAGAGGGGGCATGCACGTGCGCTTTCCTCCCGAGATGTAGCAGCAGTGTCACGCTTCCCTTCGCGTGGATCAAGGGATCTGTGGCTTTCCTCGAGGCTTTCCACGAGGCTTTCCCACGAGGCTTTCCCACAGGGCTGTCCCACGTGCCACCGTGGTGTGAGTCGATCCTCGGCTTGAAAGTCGAGGCAGTGCAGGGAAAACAGGTGTCCCTGGAATGGACGGAGACATCTGGGGTACTCTGGGAATGGTGGCACGACCCTGGAGTTCCTCTCGCCTTTCCTGTGGAGAGCGCCTCCTCTTGAGATGCGACGGGAACGCCGGGAATTCTTTCCCGAACACACAGGGAAAGGATCCCTCCTCTCGAGCTAGGAGGCGGAAACGGGGCTCCTCTGGATGTGGGCGGAACTCTCGTGCTTCCTCTCGAGTGGAGACGGGTATGTCGGGGCACTTCTTGAGCTGCAGCAAGGGTGTGAAGGACCCTTTGGAAGTTCCAGATGTTAGAGATATGATTAGCCTCGAGACGACTCAGCGGAAATGGGCTCATCTCGCCTGGACAGGAGAACCTCCTAGATTTTCGAGTTGCGGCAGGTGCTCTCGACTTACGACGGGGACCTCAGGGACCCGCTCTGGTGGCCTCAGGAAAGGCCAGTCCCTTGCGAGTTGCTCGGGGGCCACACGGGGGCCTCTCGGGTTTCCTCTCCCGTAGATGCTGGGGCCTAAAACCTTGTGTGGAGTCAGTGCCGGAACCTGAGGATTCCTCTCCAGTGCTGACATGGATCTTTGGGTACTTCTGGAGTCTCCCCAGGGAGTCAGTCCTCGTCTCGAGTGGGGGCATGCACGTGGGCTCTCCTCCCGAGCTGTAGCAGGAGTGTCACGTTTCCCTTCGCGAGGATCAAGGGATTTGTGTCTTTCCCTCGAGGCTTTCCCACGAGGCTTTCCACAGGGCTTTCCCCACGTGCCACCGTGGTGTGAGTCGATCCTCGGCTTGAAAGTCGAGGCAGTGCAGGGAAAACAGGTTTCCCTGGAATGGACTGAGACATCCAGGGGACTCTGGGAATGGTGGCACGACCCTGGAGTTTCTCTCGCCTTTCCTGTGGAGAGCGCCTCCTCTTGAGATGCGACGGGAACGCCGGGAATTCTTCCCGACCACGCAGGGAAAGGATCCCTCCTCCTGGGCTAGGAGGTGGAAACGGGGCTTCTCTGGTTGTGGGCGGGACTCTCGTGCTTCCTCTCGAGTGGAGACGGGTATGTCGGGGAACTTCTTGAGTTGCAGCAAGGGTGTGAAGGACCCTTCGGAAGTTCCAGAGGTAAGGTGTGATTAGCCTCGAGATGCCTCAGCGGAAATAGGTCTCAGCTCGCCTGGAGGGGAGAACCTCCTGGATTTTCTCGAGTTGCGGCTGATACTCTCGACGTACGACGGGGAACTCAGGGACCAGCTGTGGTGGCCTCAGGAAAGGCCAGTCCTCATGCGAGTTGCTCGGGGGCCTCTCCGGATTCCTCTTCGTCGATGCCGGGGCCTAAGATTTGTGGGATTTGGTGCCGGAAACTGAGCATTCCTCTCCAGTGCTGACATGGTTCTTGGGGTACTTCTGCAGTCTCCCCAGGGGAGTCAGTCCGAGTCTCGAGTGGGGCATGCACGGGCGCTTTCCTACCGAGCTATAGCAGCAGTGTCACGCTTCCCTTCGCGTGGATCAAGGGATCTGTGGCTTTCCCTCGAGGCTTTCCAGGAGGTTTTCCCATGAGGCTTTCCAACAGGACTGTCCACGTGCCACCGTGGTGTGAGTCGAACCTCGGCTTGAAATTCGAGGCAGTGCAGGGAAACAGGTTTCCCTGGAATGGACTGAGACATCTGGGGGACTCTGTAATGGTGGCACGACCCTGGAGTTCCTCTTGCCTTACTTGTGGGAGTGCCGCATCTTGAGATGCGACGGGGAACGCCGGGAATTCTTTCACGAGCACACAGGAATGGATCCTTTCTCTCGAGCTAGGAGGCAGAAAAGGGGGCTCT
>NW_017214492.1:0-14652 GCF_001704415.2 Capra hircus
AACGCAGTACAGCCTAGCAACTGTTGAAAATCCATCCTGTTGCTGTTTTCTTCCCTCTGACAGAGCGAGCTTTGCTCCCCATTTTGGGATTTCAGAGGCAAGGTGGTGCCGCAACTCCTTGCCTGGGTCCATTGGGGGCAAGTGCCCTCGACCAGGTGACCCCAGCATGACACCTGGCCCCCTCAGACACACTCCCGCAGCCTGCTTCCCCATGGGCAGGACTGCTCTCACCTAGGAATGTGTTTGCAAGGCCAGGAAACTGCAGGGACACAAGACCCTGATTCTGCATTGAGTCTGTTGGAACAGGCCTGCAGGTTCTGTCTAACAAGCCAAACACTTGCTGCAAGATACAGGCCTGAAAACACACTCTTGGGGCTGCCTTTCCTTCCTCCAAGGAAGAGAGTTTTCTCAGCTCCTGTGGGCTGAGAGCCACACAGGGCTGAAAAGCACTTGCTGGAGATTATTTTTCATTGGCCATGGCCCTGAGGCCCTGTGCTCAGGAGGGCTCCTCCCTCCCAGGGAAAGTCAAAGGAAGCTCCAAACGGCTGTTCAATCATGTTTCTGAGAGAGTCATTGCAAGGCAGGTTTCTAAGAAGTTCAAGGGTCCCAAGGAGAGAGGGTCTAGAATTCTCAAGGAGGAAGGAAGGACAAACTGTTTTCCCCTCTACATTCCTTAGGATTATATAACAATCATGCATCCTTCTTGAGGACGGTCTCTGGAAAAAACCTTCTGGCTAATCCTGTTATCTTAAAATGTCAATTATGGGAGTAGGTCTAGTGAGTCTTTACAACCTCCAGACATTCTTTTGTTCGTTGTCATAACTTATTGGAGAGTATATAACTCCATTACCAACACTAGCAAGGGGGTACGCTTTCTGCCCCTTGTGATGTCTCTGTCAGAAGCTTTCTCTATCTCCTTTCTCCTTTAATAAAACTCTATTGCACAAAAGCTCTGAGCAATCAAGCCTCGTCTTGGTCCCTGGATTGAATTCTTCTCCTCCATAAGCCAAGAATCCCAGCATCTTTTCGTGGTTCAGCAACAATATTTCATTTCCTCTGCAGGAGAGAGCTAGTGAGCTTAGGTCTGTCTGGAACATTCTTGGATCCTGTGGGGAAAATATCCTGTGCACACATCTGGATACTGGGCCTAGAGGCCAAAATTTGCATTTCTTTCCCGGGGAGCCCTAACGTGGTGTGACTTAGCAACTGCTTGAAAATCCATCCCATTGCTGTTTTCCTCCTTCTGACAGAGCTAGCTTTGTTCCCTGCTTTGGGATATCTCAACCGAAGGGCCGGTCCATAGCTACTCGCCTGGGGCCCATTGGATGTGCAAGGTGCCCTCGACTAGGTGACCCTAGCATGGCACTCAGCCCGCTCAGACACACTCCCGAGGCTTCTTTCTCATGGGAAGCACTGCTCCAACCTAGGAATGTGTCTGCAATGCTTGGAAAGTGCAGTGAGACACACAGCCCTGACTCTGCAATTGAGGCCCTCAGAGCAAGCCTGCAGCTCTGATGTCTGAGAAGCAAAACACTTGCTGCAAAGAGAGGCCTGAAAACACACTCTCTGTGGATGACTTTCCTTCCTCTAAGGAAGATAGTTTTCCCAGTCTCCTGCTTCCTGAATGTCACACAGCTGGAATGCGCTTGCTTGGAGGTCGTGATTCAGTGGCAATGACCCCTGAGGCCCTTTGCCCAGGGAGGGCTCCCACACTCACAGGCAAATCAAAGCAACTTCCAAGTGAGTCAGCTCTTCACATCAAATGGCCAAAGTATTGGAGTTTCAGGTTCAGTATTAGTCCTTCCAATGTATATTCAGACCTGATTTCCTTTAGGATGGAGTGGTTGCGTCTCCTTGTAGTCTAAGCGACCTACAAGCATCTTCTCCAACACCACAGTTCAAAAGCATCCAATTTTCAGCTGTCACTTTCTTTATAGTACATCTTTCATATCCATCCATGACATATGGAAAAACCATAGCCTTGACTGGATGGATCTTTGTTGGCAAAGCAACGTCTCGGCTTTTTAATATGCTGTCTAGTTTGGTCATCACTTTTCTTCCAAGTCATAAATATGTTTTAAGTTCATGGAGGCAGCCATCACCTGCAGTGATTTCCAAGCCCCCCAAAATAGTCTGCTGCTGTTTCCAATGTTTTCCCATCTATTTGCCATGAAGTGATGAGACTGGATGCAATGATTTTAGTTTTCTGAATGCTGAGCTTTAAGCTAACTTTTTCACTCTCCTCTTTCACTTTCATCAGGAGACTCTTTAGTTCTTATACACTTTCTGCCATAAGGGTGGTGTCATCTGCATATCTGAGATTCTTGATATTTCTCCCAGCAATCTGGATTCCAGCGTGTGCTTCCCCCAGCCCAGTGTTTCTCATGATGTACTCTGCGTATAAGTTAAATAAGCAGGGTGACAATACACAGCCTTGACATATTCCTTTTCCTATTTAGAACCAGTCTGTTGTTCCATGTCCAGTTCGAACTGTTTCTTCCTGACCTGCATACAGGTTTCTCAAGAGACAGGTCA
Source organism: Capra hircus (assembly GCF_001704415.2). Lineage (NCBI taxonomy): Eukaryota > Metazoa > Chordata > Mammalia > Artiodactyla > Bovidae > Capra > Capra hircus. The sequence goes on from NW_017214492.1 coordinate 2,536, forward strand.
GGTGGTCTGGTATTCCCATCTCTTTCAGAATTTTTCCCAGTTTATTGTGATCCACACAGTCAAAGGCTTTGGCATAGTCAATAAAGCAGAAATAGATGTCTTTTTTTCTGGAACTCTCTTGCTTTTTCAATGATCCAGTGGACGTTGGCAGTTTGATCTCTGGTTTCTCTGCATTTTTTTAAATCCCTCTTGAACATTTGGAAGTTCACAGTTCATGTGAACTTGGAGAATTTTGAGCATTACTTTACTAGTGTGTGAGATGAGTGCAATTGTGCAGCAGCTTGAATATTCTTTGTCATTGCCTTTCTTTGGGATTGGAATGAAAACTGACCTAATGACTAGGTGTTTTCAATTGCATATGCTGAAAGAACTGGCTGTGCAGTTTTGAAGAAAAAAAAATCATTTTAACCCATTTTCTCTGAAGTGCAAGGCATATCATGGCCATCCCTGAATCATAAAGTCACCTTTTCTTTATGTAGTCATAGTTTCATGCCTAAATTATAGGCCAACTCATGCTCAAATTGACTCTGATGTCAGGGGCAGATCAACTAATAAAAAGCTTGGATTGTCCCTCTGGAGGAAAGTGAGATCTTGGTCCCACGAGAAGAATCTGAAGGGTTAAGGGAACTTGCAAGAGTGGGGAAAGCTTAGTCCATCCTACATGTACCAAAATCTTAAATAAGGCTTATTTACTTTACCGAAGTAAAAAAACAGATGATGAAAACAATTATAAATCAATGAAAGGTAAAGAAACTCATAGTCTGTTATCAAAAATTGCATTCTAAGAAAACTTTGTGCTCTTAACCTAGAGAGGAGACTAAATTCCATCTGGTACCAGCTTACCAGAAGACAAACAAACAAACAAACAAATTATCAGTAAGCTTAAAAAAAGTATATTCCATATATCTTGAAATAGCAGTATTTCTGCAAAGGCATCAGTGTGAAACCATAGAGGACATGGTTAAAACCTGATTAAATAGAAATTGACAATGTAATCTGGTCACTGCTGCGACTTGAAATGCTTTAATATGATAACTGGAATTATAACTGACAGCATTTGACCAGGACATATCAGATTTTCACGGATGTCACATAATTTCTAGGATATCTATATTAGGAACTGAAGGAATCTTTGAACCTAGGAAAGAAAACAACAGTCTCAAAGGCCCTTGCTGAATCATCTATCAGCAAGGAATGTCTTTGCAAGGATCGCAAAGTGAAGGGAAAATACACCGACCTGCCTCTGCAACTTCGGTCCTCTGAGCAGATCTGGAGGTCTCCCTTTGTATAAGCTAACCTGTTCCTTCCAAATAGAGGTTTGCAACACAAAACAAGTGGCCGCCTATTCTTCCCCGAAGGAGACTCTCTTTCCCCACATCCTGCGAACTCCCTTTCCCAGCCTCCTGGAAAAGCGCTTCTTGCAGTTCCTTTCAGAAAATCCTATGGACGGAGAAGCCTGGTAGGCTGCAGTCCGTGGGGTCGCTGAGGGTCGGACACGACTGAGCGACTGCACTTTCATTTTCACTTTCATGCATTGGAGAAGGCAATGGCAACCCACTTACTGTTCTTGCCTGGAGAATCCCAGGGACGGGGGAGCCTAGTGGGCTACCGTCTATGGCGATCGCACAGAGTTGAACACGACTGAAGCAACTTAACAGCAGCAGCAGCAGCAGTTCCTTTCTTAGGGGCAGTTATCCCTGAGATTGGGACCTGGAAAGGCAGAGCCACCTCCACACACACGTCTTTTTTGTCCCCTTTCCTCTGGAGGAGAGCTTTAGTGAGCCTAGGTCTGTCAGGAAAATTCTTGGCTTTGACGGGATCACACCCGGTGTGTGAACCTGCATACCCGACCTAGGGGCCACAGGGCACCTGTTTTGCTCGAGTGGGTCCTGGAGGGGTGCAGCATAGCAAGAGCTTAAAAATCCATCCAATTTGTCTTTTTTTTTTAACCTCAGAGAGAACGAGTTTGCTCCACCTCCACCCTTTGGCAGTGTGGAGGGAAGAGGGCACCACCCTCTCCCAAAGGGGACATAGGGCCTACCAGGAGAGAAAGGCCCCTTGAGGAGCTGAGCCCAGGTAGGCAGCCAGTGATGTCAAGCACACTCCCGCTGCTTGCTTCTTCATGGGCACTCCCACGATCTGCTAGGAATGTCTTTGCAAGGATCTCAAAGGGAAGGGAAGATACATGGCCCTGTCTCTGGAACTTCAGTCCTCTGAGCAGATCTGGAGGTCTTGAGTTGTATAAGCAAACCTGTTCCTTCCAAATAGAGGCTTGCAAACACACCCCCGGTGGTTGCCTCTTCTTCCCCGAAGAAGTCTTTCTTTCCCCACATGCTGCGAACTCCCTGTCCCAACCTCCAAGAATAGCGCTTCTTGCCATTCCTTTCTTAGAGGCAGTTATCTCTGAGCCTGGGGCCGTAGGGAGTAGCCCCACACTCACAGGGAAAGGCAAAGACTCCTCCATACATCTCCTCTATCCCCTTTGCTCCGGAGGAGAGCTCTAGTGAGCCTAGGTCTTTCAGGAAAATTCTTGGCTTGGACAGGATCTCACCCTGTTTGTGAACCTGCATACCCAACCAGGGGCCACAGAGCACCTGTTTCAGTAAAGTGGGCCCTGAAAGGGTGCAGCCTAGGAAGAGCTTGAAAATCCATTCAATTGCTGTTTTTGTACCTCTGACAGAGCGAGCTTGGCTCCACCCTTTGGCAGTGAGGAGAAAAGAGGCATGACACCCTCCCCAAGGGGACATGGGGCCTACTTCGAGAGGAAGCTGCAACTCGAGAAAATCCAGGAGGTTCTCCCCTCCAGGCGAGATGAGGCCCATTTCCGCTGAGGCGTCTCGAGGCTAATCACAACTAACCTCTGGAACTTCGAAAGGGTCCTTCACACCCTTGCTGCAAGTCAAGAAGTTCTCCGACATACCCATCTCCACTCGAGAGGAAGGACGAGGGTCCCACCCACATCCAGTGGAGCCCCGTTTCCGCCTCGTAGCTCGAGAAGAGGGATCCTTTCCCTTCATCGTCGGGAAAGAATTCCCGGGCTTCCCGTCGCATCTCAAGAGGAGGCACTCTCCACAGGAAAGGCGAGAGGAACTCCAGGGACTTGCCAGCATTCCAAGAGTCCCCCAGATGTCTCCGTCCATTCCAGAAGAACCTGCTTTCCCTTCACTGCCTCGACGTTCATGCCGAGGATAGACTCACACCACCGTGACATGTGGGACAGCCCTGTTCGAAAGGCCTCGTGGGAAAGCCTCGATGCAAAGCGACTGATCCCTTGAACCACATGGCGGCAAGCGTGACACTGCTGCTACAGCTTGTGAGGAAATCGCAGGTGCATGCCCCCACACGAGATGAGGACTGACTCCCCAGGTGAGACTCCAGAAGTATGGAAAGATTCATGTCAGCACTGGAGAGGCATCCTCAGGGTCTGGCCCCGACTTCACACAAGGTCTTAGGCACCGGCATCGATGGGAGAGGAGTCCCTATAGGCCCCATGGTAACTCGCATGGGGACTGGCCTTTCCTGAGGCCACCAGAGCGAGTCCCTGAGGTCCCCGTCGTAACTCGAGAGCACCTACCACAACTCGGTAAAATCCAGGAGGTTCTCCCCTCCAGGCGAGATGAGGCCCATTTCCGCTGAGGTGTCTCGAGGCTAATCACACCTAACCTGTGGAACTTCCAAAGGGTCCTTCACACCCTTGCTGCAACTCAAGAAGTTCCCCGACAAACCCGTCTTCACTCGAGAGGAAGCACGGGGGTCCCGCCCACATCCAGAGGAGCCCCATTTCCGCCTCGTAGTACGAAATGAGGGATCCTTTCCCTGCTTCATCGGGAAAGGATTCCCGCCGTTCCCGCCGCATCTCAAGAGGAGGCGCTCTCAACAGGAAAGGCGAGAGGAACTCGAGGGTCGTGCCAACATTCCAAGAGTCCCCCAGATATCTCAGTCCATTACAGGGAAACCTGTTTTCCCTGCACTGCCTCGACATTCACGCGGAGGATTGACTCACACTACGGTGGCACATGGGACACCCCTGTTGGAAAGCCTCGTGGGAAAGCCTCGAGGGAAAGCCACAGATCCTTTGATCCATGCGAATGGAAGCGTTACACTGCTGCTACCTCTCGGAAGGAAAGCGCACGTGCATGACCCCACTCGAGCCGAGGACTGACTCCCCAGGGCAGACTCCAGAAGTACCCCTAGATGCATGTCAGCCCTGGAGAGGAATCCTCAGGTTCTGAACACAACTCCACAAAAGGTCTTAGGCCCTGGCATCGACGGGAGAGGAATCCTGAGAGGACCCCTAGCAACTCGCATGGCGACTGGCCTTTCTTGAGGCAACCAGAGCGGGTCCCTGAGGTCCCTGTCGTAACTCGATAGCACCTGCCACAACTCGAGAAAATCCAGGAGGTTCTCCCCTTCAGGCGAGATGAGGCCCATTTCCGCTAAGGCGTCTTGAGGCTAAACACACCTAACCTCTGGAACTTCCAAAGGGTCCTTCCCACACTTGCTGCAACTCAAGAAGTTCCCCGACATACCCGTCTCCACTCGAGAGGAAGCACGAGAGTCCCGCCCACATCCAGAGGAGCCTGGCTTCCACCTCGTAGCTCTAGATGACGGATTCTTTTCCAGCTTCGTCTGGAAAGAATTCCAGGCTTTCCCGTCGCAACTCAAGAGGAGGCGCTCTCAACAGGAAAAGCGAGAGAAACCCCAGAGTCGTGCCACAATTCCAAGGGACCCCCAGATGTCAGTCCATTCCAGAGGAACTTGCTTTCCCTGCACTGCCTCTACTTTCACGCCGAGGATCCACTCACTACACCATGGAACGTGGGTCAGCCCTGTGGGAAAGCCTCGTGGGAAAGCCTCGAGGGAAAGACACAGATCCCTTGATCCACGCGACGGGAAGTGTGACACTGCTGCTACAGTTCCTGAGGAGAGCTCACGTGCATGCCCCCACATGAGATGAGCACAGACTCCCCAGGGGAAACTCCAGAAGTAAGCCAAGATCCATGTCAGCACTGAAGAGGAATCCTCAGGTTCCAGCCCCGATTCCACAAAAGGTCTTAGGCCCCGACATCGACTGGAGAGGAATCCCGAAAGGCGCCCTTGCAACTCCCATGGGCACTGGTCTTTCCTGAGGCCACCAGAGCGGGTCCCTGAGGTCCCTGTCGTAACTCGAGAGACCCTGCCCAACTCTAGAAAATCCAGGAGGTTCTCCCCTCCAGGCGAGATAAGGCCCATTTCCTCTGAGGCGTCTGGAGGCTCATCACACCTAAATTCTGGAAATTCAAAAGGGTCCTTGCTGCAACTCAAGAAGTTCCCCGACATACCCGTCTCCACTCGAGAGGAAGCACGAGGGTCCCGCCCACATCCAGAGGAGACGCCGTTTTGGTATCGAAGCTCGAGATGAGGGATCCTTTCCCTGCTTGGTCAGGAAATAATACACGCCATTCCACTCGCATTTCAAGGGGAAGCGCTCTCCACAGGAAAGGCGAGAGGAACTCCAGGGTCGAGCCACCATTCACAGAGTCACCCAGATGTCTCAGTCCATTCCAGAGGAAACTGTTTTTCCTGCACTGCCTCGAATTTCACGGCGAGGATCGACTCAAACCACGGTGGCACGTGGGATAGCCCTGTGGGAAAGCCTCGTGGGAAATCCTCTTGGGAAAGCCTCGAGGGAAAGCCACAGATCCATTGATCCACGCGAAGGGAAGCATGACACTACTGCTACATCTCGGGAGGAAAGCGCACGTGCATGCCCCCACTCGAGACAAGGACTGACTCCCCTGGGTAGACTCCAGAAGTATCCCAAGATCCATGTCAGCACTGGAGAGGAATCCTCAGGTTCTGGCACCATCTCCACACAAGGTCTTAGGCCCCGGCATCGACGGGAGAGGAATCCCGAGAGGCCCCCAAGCAATTCGCATGGGGACTGGTCTTTCCTGAGGCCACCAGAGCAGGTCCCTGATGTCCTGGTCATAAGTTGTGAGCACCTGCCTCAACTGGAGAAAATCCAGGTGGTTCTTCCCTCCAGGCGAGATGAGGCCCATTTCTGCTGAGCCATATCCAGGCTAATCACACCTAACCTGTGGAACTTCAAAAGGGTCCTTCACATCCTTGCTGCAACTCAAGAAGCTAGCCGACATACCCGTCTCCAGTGGAGAGGAAGCACGAGAGTCCCGCTCACATCTAGAGGAGCCCCGTTTCCGCCTCCTAGATCGAGAGGAGGGATCCTTTCCTGCGTGGTCGGGAAAGAATTCCCGGCGTTCCCGTCGCATCTCAAGAGGAGGCGCTCTCCACAAGAAAGGCGAGAGGAAATCCAGGTTCGTGCCACCATTCCCAGAGTCAGCCAGATGTCTCTGTCCATTCCAGGGAAACCTGTTTTCCCTTCAATGCCTCGACTTTCAAGCCGAGGATCGACTCACACCACGGTGGCACGTGGGACAGCACTGTGGGAAAGGCCCGTGGGAAAGCCTCGTGGGAAAGGCTCGTGGGAAAGCCTCTAGGGAAAGGCACTGATCCCTTGATTCACGCGAAGGGAAGCGTATCACTGCTGCTAGAGCTCGGGAGGAAAGCGCACGTGCATGCCCCCACTCGAGACGAGTACTGACTCCCCTGGGGAGACTCCAGAACTACCCCAAGATCCATGTCAGCACTGGAGAGGAATCCTCAGGTTCCGGCACCGACTCCACACAAGATCTTAGGCTCCGGCTTCGACGGGAGAGGAATCCCGAGAGGCCCCTGAGCAACTTGCATGGGGACTGGCCTTTCCTGAGGCCACCAGAGCGGATCACTGAGGTCCCCGTCGTAAGTCGAGAGCACCTGCCGAAACTCGATAAAATCCAGGATATTCTCCCCTCCAGGTGAGATGAGGCCCATTTCCGCTGAGGCGTCTCGAAGCTAATCACACCTAACCTCTGGAACTTCCAAAGGGTCCTTCACAACCTTGCTGCAACTCAAGAAGTTCCCCGACATACCCGTCTCCACTCGAGAGGAAGCACGAGAGACCCGCCCACATCCAGAGGAGCCCCTTTTCTCCCTCATAGCTCGAGACGAGGTATCCTTTCACTGTGTGTCGGGAAAGAATTCCTGGGGTTCCCGTCGCATCTCCAGAGGAGGCGCTCTCCACAGGAAAGGCGAGAGGAACTCCAGGGTCGTGCCACCATTCCCAGAGTCCCCCAGATATCTCAGTCCATTCCAGGGAAACCTGTTTTCCCTGCACTGCCTCGACTTTCAAGCCGAGGATCGACTCACACCACGGTGGCACGTGGGACAGCCCTGTGGGAAAGCCTCGTGGGAAAACCTCGTGGGAAATCCTCGAGGGAAAGCCACAGATCCCTTGATCCACGCCAAGGGAAGCGTGACACTGCTGCTACAGCTCGGGAGGAAAGCGCACGTGCATGCCACCACTGGAGACGAGGACTGACTTCCCTGGGGAGACTCCAGAAGTCCCTCAAGATCCTTGTCAGCACTGGAGAGGAATCCTGAGGTTCCGGCACCATCTCCACACAATGTCTTAGGCCCTGGCATCGACGGGAGAGGAATCCTGAGAGGCCCCCGAGCAATTCGCATGGGGACTGGTCTTTCCTGAGGTCACCAGAGCAGGTCCCTGAGGTCCCGGTCGTAAGTTGTGAGCACCTGACTCTGGAGAAAATCCAGGAGGTTCTCCCCTCCAGGCGAGATGAGGCCCATTTCCGCTGAGGCGTCTTGGGGCTAATCACACCTAACATCTGGAACTTCCAAAGCATCCTTCACACCCTCGCTGCAACCCAGAAGTTCCCCGACATACCCGTCTCCACTCGAGAGGAAGCACAGGAGTCCTGCCCACATCCAGATGAGCCCCGTTTCCGCCTCATAGCTCGAGAGGGGGGATGCTTTCGCTGCGTGGCTGGGAAAAGAATTCCCGGCGTTCACGTCGCATCTCAAGAGGAGGCGCTCTCCACAGGAAAGGCGAGAGGAAATCCAGGTTCGTGCCACCATTCCCAGAGTCAGCCAGATGTCTCTGTCCATTCCAGGGAAACCTGTTTTCCCTTCAATGCCTCGACTTTCAAGCCGAGGATCGACTCACACCACGGTGGCACGTGGGACAGCCCTGTGGGAAAGCCTCGTGGGAAAGGCTCGTGGGAAAGCCTCTAGGGAAAGCCACTGATCCCTTGATCCACGCGAAGGGAAGCGTACACTGCTGCTAGAGCTCGGGAGGAAAGCGCACGTGCCATGCCCCCACTCGAGACGAGGACTGACTCCCCTGGGGAGACTCCAGAAGTACCCCAAGATCCATGTCAGCACTGGAGAGGAATCCTCAGGTTCCGGCACCGACTCCACACAACGATCTTAGGCCCCGGCATCGACGGGAGAGGAATCCCGAGAGGCCCCGAGCAACTCGCATGGGGACTGGCCTTTCCTGAGGCCACCAGAGCGGGTCCCTGAGGTCCCCGTCGTAAGTCGAGAGCACCTGCCGAACTCGAGAAAATCCAGGAGGTTCTCCCCTCCAGGCGAGATGAGGCCCATTTCCGCTGAGGCGTCTCGAGGCTAATCACACCTAACCTCTGGAACTTCCAAAGGGTCCTTCACACCCTTGCTGCAACTCAAGAAGTTCCCCGACATACCCGTCTCCACTCGAGAGGAAGCACGAGAGTCCCGCCCACATCCAGAGGAGCCCCGTTTCCGCCTCCTAGCTCGAGAGGAGGATCCTTTCCCTGCGTGGTCGGGAAAGAATTCCCTGGCGTTCCCGTCGCATCTCAAGAGGAGGCGCTCTCCACAGAAAGGCGAGAGGAACTCCAGGGTCGTGCCACCATTCCCAGAGTCCCCCAGATGTCTCAGTCCATTCCAGGGAAACCTGTTTTCCCTGCACTGCCTCGACTTTCAAGCCGAGGATCGACTCACACCACGGTGGCACGTGGGACAGCCTGTGGGAAAGCCTCGTGGGAAAGCCTCGTGGGAAAGCCTCGAGGGAAAGCCACAGATCCCTTGATCCACGCGAAGGGAAGCGTGACACTGCTGCTACAGCTCGGGAGGAAAGCGCACGTGCATGCCCCACTCGAGACGAGGACTGACTCCCCTGGGGAGACTCCAGAAGTACCCTCAAGATCCATGTCAGCACTGGAGAGGAATCCTCAGGTTCCGGCACCGACTCCACACAAGGTCTTAGGCCCGGCATCGACGGGAGAGGAATCCTGAGAGGCCCCGAGCAATTCGCATGGGGACTGGCTTTCCTGAGGCCACCAGAGCGGTCCCTGAGGTCCCCGTCGTAAGTCGAGAGCACCTGCCGAACTCGAGAAAATCCAGGAGGTTCTCCCCTCCAGGCGAGATGAGGCCCATTTCCGCTGAGGCGTCTTCGAGGCTAATCACACCTAACCTCTGGAACTTCCAAAGGGTCCTTCACACCCTTGCTGCAACTCAAGAAGTTCCCCGACATACCCGTCTCCACTCGAGAGGAAGCACGAGAGTCCTGCCAACATGCAAGAGGAGCCCCGTTTCCGCCTCCTAGCTCGAGAGGAGGGATCCTTTCCCTGCATGGTCGGGAAAGAATTCCCGGCGTTCCCGTCGCATCTCAAGAGGAGGCGCTCTCCACAGGAAAGGCGAGAGGAACTCCAGGGTCGTGCCACCATTCCCAGAGTCCCCCAGATGTCTCAGTCCATTCCAAGGGAAACCTGTTTTCCCTGCACTGCCTCGACTTTCAAGCCGAGGATCGACTCACACCACGGTGGCACGTGGGACAGCCCTGTGGGAAAGCCTCGTGGGAAAGCCTCGAAGCTCGAGGAAAGCCACTAGATCCCTTGATCCACGCGAAGGGAAGCGTGACACTGCTGCTACAGCTCGGGAGGAAAGCGCACGTGCATGCCCCACTCGAGACGAGACTGACTCCCCTGGGGAGACTCCAGAAGTACCCCAAGATCCATGTCAGCACTGGAGAGGAATCCTCAGGTTCCGGCATCGACTCCACACAAGGTCTTAGGCCCCGGCATCGACGGGAGAGGAATCCCGAGAGGCCCTCGAGCAACTCGCATGGGCACTGGCCTTTCCTGAGGCCACCAGAGCGGGTCCCTGAGGTCCCCGTCGTAAGTCGAGAGCACTGCCGCAACTCGAGAAAATCCAGGAGGTTCTCCCCTCCAGGCGAGATGAGGCCCATTTCCGCTGAGGCGTCTTGAGGCTAATCACACCTAACATCTGGAACTTCCAAAGGGTCCTTCACACCCTTGCTGCAAACTCAAGAAGTTCCCCGACATACCTCGTCTCCACTCCGAGAGGAAGCACGAGAGTCCCGCCCACATCCAGAGGAGCCCCAGATTCCGCCTGCTAGCTCGAGAGGAGGGATCCTTTCCCTGCGTGGTCGGGAAAGATTCCCGGGTTCCCGTCGCATCTCAAGAGGAGGCGCTCTCCACAGGAAACGCGAGAGGAACTCCAGGGTCGTGCCACCATTCCCAGAGTCCCCAGATGTCTCAGTCCATTCCAGGGAAACCTGTTTTCCCTGCACTGCCTCGACTTTCAAGCCGAGCATCAGACTCACACCACGGTGGTACGTGGGACAGCCATTGTGGGAAAAGCTCCTGGGAAAGCCTCGAAGGGAAAGCCACAGATCCCTTGATCCACGAGAAGGGAAGCTGACACTGCTGCTACAGCTCGGGAGGAAAGCGCACTGTGCATGCCCCCACTCGAGACGAGGCTGACTCACCTTGGGAGACTCCAGAAGTACCCCAAGATCCATGTCAGCACTGGAGAGGAATCCTCAGGTTCAAGCACCGACTCCACACAAGGTCTTAGGCCCCGGCATCGACGCGAGAGGAATCCCGAGAGGCTGCCGAGCAACTCGCATGGGGACTGGCCTTTCCTGAGGCCACCAGAGCGGGTCCCTGAGGTCCCCGTCCTAAGTCGAGAGCCCCTGCCCCAACCTGTGAAAATCCAGGAGGTTCTCCGCACCAGGCGAGATGAGGCCCATTTCCGCTGAGGCGTCTCGAGGCTAATCACACCTAATCTCTGGAACTTCCAAAGTGGTCCTTCACACCCTTGCTGCAACTCAAGAAGTTCCCCGACATACCCGTCTCCACTCGAGAGGAAGCACGAGAGTCCCGCCCACATCCAGTAGGAGCCCCGTTTCGCCTCCTAGCTCGAGAGGAGGGATCCTTTCCCTGCGTGGTCAGGAAAGAATTCCCGGCGTTCCCGTCGCATCTCAAGAGGAGGCGCTCTCCACAGGAAAGGCGAGAGGAACTCCAGGGTCGTGCCACCATTCCCAGAGTCCCCCAGATGTCTCAGTCCATTCCAGGGAAACCTGTTTTCCCTGCAACTGCCTCGACTTTCAAGCCGAGGATCGACTCACACCACGGTGGCACGTGGGACAGCCCTGTGGGAAAGCCTCGTGGGATAAGCCTAGTGGGAAAGCCTCGAGGGAAAGCCACAGATCCCTTGATCCACGCGAAGGGAAGCGTGACACTGCTGCTACAGCTCGGGAGGAAAGGCACGTGCATGCCCCACTCGAGACGAGGACTGACTCCCCTGGGAGACTCCAGAAGTACCCCAAGATCCATGTCAGCACTGGAGAGGAATCCTCAGGTTTCGGCACCGACTCCACACAAGGTCTTAAGGCCCGGCATCGACGGGAGAGGAATCCCGAGAGCCCCCGAGCAACTCGCATGGGGACTGGCCTTTCCTGAGGCCACCAGAGCGGGTCCCTGAGGTCCCCAGTCGCTAAGTCGAGAGCACCTGCCGCAACTCGAGAAAATCCAGGAGGTTCTCCCTCCAGGCGAGATGAGGCCCATTTCCGCTGAGGCGTCTCGAGGCTAATCACACCTAACCTCTGGAACTTTCAAAGGGTCCTTCACACCCTTGCTGCAACTCAAGAAGTTCCCCGACATACCCGTCTCCACTCGAGAGGAAGCACGAGAGTCCCGCCCACATCCAGAGGAGCCCCGTTTCCGCCTCCTAGCTCGAGAGGAGCGATCCTTTAACTGCGTGATCGGAAAGAATTCCCGGCTTCCCGTCGCCATCTCAAGAGGAGGCGCTCTCCACAGGAAAGGCGAGAGGAACTCCAAGGGTCGTGCCACCATTCCCCAGAGTCCCCCAGATGTCTCAGTCCATTCCAGGGAAACCTGTTTCCCTGCAGTGCCTCGACTTTCAAGCGAGGATCGACTC
>NW_017214493.1:0-14652 GCF_001704415.2 Capra hircus
GCGTCTCTACAGGAAAGGCGAGTGAGGAACTCCAGGATGATGTCCGTGCCACGATCCCAGAGTCCCCAGATGCTCTCAATCCATCCAGGGAAACGTGTTTTCCTTGCCTGCCTCGATTCTTCAAGGCCGAGGAATGACTCACACCTCTGTGGCACGTTGGACAGCCATTTTGCCCGAAAAGCCTTCCGTGGGAGCTCGTCCGGGAAAGACTCGGAGGGAAAGCCACAGATTCCTTCCATCACGCCCGAAGGGAAGGGCTTGACACTACAGCTACAGCTCGCGTGCAGGAATGCGCACGTGCATGCCCCAACTCGAGACGAGGACTGACTCCCTTAGGGAGACTCCAAAAGTACCCCAGGAACCATGTCAGCACTGGAGTGGAATCCTCCGGTTCCTGCACCGACTCTACACAAGGTCTTAGGCCCCAGCATCGACGGGAGAGGAATCCCGAAGGGCCCATGCAACTAGCATGGGGACTGGCCTTTCCTGAGGCCACCAGAGCGGGTCCCAGAGGTCCCCGTCGTAAGTCGAGAGCACCTGCCGCATCTCGAGAAAATCCAGGACGTTCTCCCCTCCAGGCGAGATGAGGCCCATTTCCGGTGAGGCGTCTCGAGGCTAATCACACCGAACATCTGGAATTTCCAAAGGGTCCTTCACACCCTTGCTGCAACTCAAGAAGTTCCCCGACATACCCGTCTCCACTCGAAAGGAAGCACAAGAGTCCGGCCCTAATCCAGAGGAGCCCCGTTTCCGCCCTCCTAGCTCGAGAGGAGGGATCCTTTCCCTTCATTTTCGGGAAAGAATTCCCGACGTTTTCCGTCGCATCTCAAGAAGAGGCGCTCTCCACAGGAAAGGCGAGAGGAACTCCAGGGTCGTGCCACCATTCCCAGAGTCCCTCAGATGTCTCAGTCCAATTCAGTGAAACCTTTTTTCCCTGCACTGCCTCGACTTTCAAGCCGAGGATCGACTCTCACCACGCTGGCACGTGGGACAGCCTTGTGGGAAAGACTCGAGGGAAAGCCTCGTGGGAAAGCCTCGAGGGAAAGCCACAGATCCCTTGATCCACGCGAAGGGAAGCCTGACACTACTGCTATAGCTGGGGAGGAAAGCGCACGTGCATGCCCCCACTCGAGACGAGGACTGACTCCCCAGGGGAGACTCAGGACGTACTCCCAAGATCCATGTCAGGACTGGAGAGGAATCCTCAGGTTCCGGCACCGACTCCACACAAGGTCTTAGGACCCGGCATCGACAGGAGAGGAATCCCGAGAGGCCCCCGAGCAACTCGCATGGGGAATGGCCTTTCCTGAGGCCACCAGAGCATGTCCCTGAGGTCCCCGTCGTAAGTGGAGAGAAACTGCTGCAACTCGAGAAAATCCAGAAGGTTCTCCCCTCCAGGCGAGATGAGGCCCATTTCCAATGAGGCCTCTCGAGGGCTAATCACACCTAACCTCTGGAACTTCCAAAGGGTACATCACCCACTTGTTGCAACTCAAGAAGTTCCCCGACATAACCGTCTCCACTTGAGAGAAACCTCGAGCCTCCTGCCGACATCCAGAGGAGCCCCGTTTCCGCCTCCTAGCTCGAGAGGAGGGATCCTTTCCCTGCGTGTTCGGGAAAGAATTCCCGGCGTTTCCATCGCATCTCAAGAGGAGGCACTCTCCACAGGAAAGGCGAGAGGAACTCCAGGGTCGAGCCACCATACACAGAGGTCCCCCAGATGTCTCAGTCCATTCCAGGGAAACCAGTTTTCCCTGCACTGCCTCAACTTTCAAGCCGAGGATCGACTCACACCAAGGTGGCACGTGGACATCCCTGTGGGAAAGCCTCGTGGGAAAGCCTCCTGCAAAAACCTCGATGAAAGCCACAGATTTCTTCATCCACGCGAAGGGAAGCATGACACTGCTGCTACAGCTTGGGAGGAAAGTGCACGTGCATGACCTAAGTCGAGACGAGGACTGAATCCACGGTGGAGACTCCAGATGTACCCCAAGATCCATGTCAGCACTGGACAGGAGTCCTCAGGTTCCGGCACCGTCTCCACACAACGTCTTAGGCCCCGGCATCGACGGGAGAGGAATCCCGAAGGGCCCGCTAGCAACTCGCATGGGGACTTGCCTTTCCTGAGGCCACCAGAGCAGGTCCCTGAGGTCCTCGTCTTAAGTCGAGAGCACCTGTGGCAACTCTAGAAAATCCAGGAGGTTCTCCCCTCCAGGCGAGATGAAGCCCATTTCCGCGGAGGGGTCTCGAGGCTAATCAAACCTGGCCTCTGGAACTTCCAAAGGGTCCTTCACACCCTTGTTGCAACTCAAGAAGTTACCCGACGTACCCCTCTCCACTCGAGAGGAAGCACGAGAGTCCTGCCCACATCCAGAGAAGCGTCGTTTCCGCCTCATAGATCGAGAGGTGGAATCCTTTCCCTGCGTGGTCGGGAAAGAATTCCCGGCGTTCCGGTCGCGTCTCAAGAGGAGGCGGTCTCCACAGGAAACACGAGGGTATCTCCAGGGTCGTGACACCATTCCCTGAATGCCAGAGATTTCTCAGTCCATTCCAGGGAAACCTGTTTTCCCTGCACTGCCTCGACTTTCAAGCCGAGGATCCACTCACACCACGGTGGCACGTGGGACAGCCCTGTGTGAAAGCCTCGTGGGAAAGCCTCGAGGAAAAGCCACAGATCCCTTGATCCACGCAAACGGAAGTGTGACACTGCTGCTACAGCTCGGGAGGAAAGCGCACGTGCATGCCCCCACTCGAGACGAGGACTGACTCCCCTGGGGAGACTCCAGAAGTACCCCAAGACCATGTCAGCACTGGAGAGGAATCCTCAGGTTCCGGCACGGACTCCACAAAGATCTTAGGCCCCGTCATTGACGGGAGAGGAATCCCGAAAGGCCCCGGAGCAACTCGCATGGGGACTGGCCTTTCCTGAGGCCACCAGAGCGGGTCCCTGAGGTCCCCATTTTAAGTCGAGAGCACCTGCCGCACCTCGAGAAAATCCAGGAGGTTCTCCTTTCCAGGCGAGATTAGGCCCATTTCCGCTGAGGCATCTCGAGGGTAATCACACCTAACCTCTTGACTTTACAAAGGGTCCTTCACACCCTTGCTGCAACTCAAGAAGTTCCCCAACATACCCGTCTCTACTGGAGAGGAAGCAAGAGAGTCCCGCCCTCACCCAGAGGAGCCCCGTTTCCGCCTCATAGCTCGAGAGAAGGGATATTTCCCTGCGTGGTCGGGAAAGAAATCCCGGCGTTCCCGTCGCATCTCAAGAGGAGGTGCTCTCCACATTAGGGGCGAGAGGAACTCCAGGGTCGTGCCACCATTCCCATAGTCCCCCAGATGTCTCAGTTCATTCCAGGGAAACCTGTTTTCCCTGCACTGCCTCGACTTTCAAGCCGAGGATCGACTCACACCAAGGTAGCACGTGGGACAGCCCTGTGGGAAAGCCTCGAGGGAAAGCCTCGTGGGAAAGCCTCGAGGGAAAGTTGCAGATCCCTTGATCCACGCGAAGGGAAGCATGACACTGCTGCTACATCTCGGGAGGAAAGCACACGTGCATGCCCCCACTTGAGACGAGGACTGACTCCCCTGGGGCGACTCCAGCCGTACCCCAAGATCCATGTCAGCACTAGAGAGGAATCCTCAGGTTCCGGCACCTACTCCACACAAGGTCTTAGGCCCCGGCATCGACGGGAGAGGAATCCCGAGAGGCCCCCGAGCAACTCGCTTGGGGACTGGCCTTTCCAGAGGCCACCGGAGCGGGTCCGTGAGGTCCCCGTCGTAAGTCGAGAGCACCTGCCACAACTCGAGAAAATCCAGGAGGTTCTCCCCTCCAGGCGAGATGAGGCCCATTTCCCCTGAGGCATCTCGAGGCTAATCACACCTAACGTCTGGAACTTACAAAGGGTCTTTCACACCCTTGCTGCAACTCAAGAAGTTCCCCGACATACCCGTCTCCATTCGAGAGGAATCACGAGAGTCCCGCCCTCATCCAGAGGAGCCCCTTTTCCGCCTCCTAGCTCGAGAGGAGGGATCCTTCCCCTGCGTGGTCGGGAAAGAATTCCCGGCATTTCCGTCGCATCTCAAGAGGAGGCGCTCTCCACAGGAAAGGCGAGAGGAACTCCACGGTCGTGCCACCATTCCCAGAGTCCCCCAGATGTATCAGTCCATTCCAGGGAAACCTGTTTTCCCTGCAGTGCCTCGACTTTCAAGCCGAGGATCGACTCACACCACGGTGGCACGTGGACAGCCTTGTGGGAAAGCCTCGTGGGAAAGCATCGTGGGAAAGCCTCGAGGGAAAGCCACAGATCCCTTGATCCACGCGAAGGGAAGTGTGACACTGCTGCTACAGCTGGGGAGGAAAGCGCACGTGCATGCCCCCACTCGAGACGAGGACTGACTCCACAGGGGAGACTCAGGAACTACCCCAAGATCCATGTCAACACTGGAGAGGAATCCTCAGGTTCCGGCACCGACTCCACACAAGGTCTTAGGCCGCGGCATCGATGGGAGAGGAAACCCGAGAGGCCCCCGAGAGGCCCCCGAGCAACGCGCAAGGGGACTGGCCTTTCCTGAGGCCACCAGAGCGGGTCCCTGAGGTCCCCGTCGTAAGTCGAGAACACCTGCCGCAACTCGAGAAAATCCAGGACGTTCTCCCCTCCAGGCGAGATGAGGCCCATTTCCGCTGAGACGTCTGGAGGCTAATCACATCTAACATCTGGAACTTCCAAAGGGTCCTTCACACCCTTACTGCAACTCAAGAAGTTCCTCGAAAAACCCGGTCTCCACTCGAGAGGAAGCACGAGAGTCCCGCCCACATCCAGCGAAGACCCGTTTCCGCCTCCTAGCTCGAGAGGAGGGATCCTTTCTCTGCGTGGTCGGAAAAAAATTCCCGGCGTTCCGGTCGCAACTCAAGAGGAGGCGCTCTGCACAGGAAAGTCGAGACGAACTCCAGTGTCGTGTCAATATTCCCAGATTCCCCCAGAAGTCTCAGTCCATTCCAGGGAAAACTGTTTTCCCTGCAGTGCCTCGACTTTCTAGCCGAGAATGGACTCACACCACGGTGGCACGTGGGACATCCCTGTGGGAAAACCTCGTGGGAAAGCCTCGTGGGAAAGCCTCGAGGGAAAGCCACAGATCCCTTGATCCAGGCGAAGGGATGCCTGACACTGCTGCTACAGCTCGGGAGGAAAGCTCACATGCATGCCCCCACTCGAGACGAGGACTGACTCCCCTGGGGAGACTCCAGAAGTACCCCAAGAAGCATGTCAGCACTGAAGAGGAATCCTCAGATTCCGGCACCGAAGCCACACAAGGTCTTAGGCCCCGGCATCGACGGGAGAGGAAACCCGAGAGGCACCCGAGGCAACTCGCATGGGGACTGGCCTTTTCTGAGGCCACCAGAGCGGGTCCCTGAGGTCCCCGTCGTAAGTCGAGAGCACCTGTCGCAACTCGAGAAAATCCAGGAGGTTCTCCCCTCCAGGCGAGATGAGGCCCATTTCCGCTGAGACGTCTCGAGGCTAATCAAACCTAACCTATGGAACTTCCAAAGGGTCCTTCACACCCTTGCTGCAACTCAAGAAGTTCCCCGACATACCCGTCTCCACTCGAGAGGAAGCAGGAAAGTCCCGCCCACATCCAGAGGAGCCACGTTTCCTCCTCATTGCTCGAGAGGTTTGATCCTTTCCCTGCGTGGTCGGGAAAGAATTCGCGGCATTCCCGTCCCACATCAAGAGGAGGCGCTCTCCAGAGGAAAAACGAGAGGAACTCCAGAGTCGTGCCCCATTCCCAGAGTCCCCCAGATGTCTCAGTCCATTCCAGGGAAACCTGTATTCCCTGCACTGCCTCGACTTTCAAGCCGAGGATCGACTCACACCACAGTGGCACGTGGGACAGCCCTGTGGGAAAGCCTCGTGGGAAAGCCTCTTGCGAAAGCCTCGAGGGAAAGCCACAGATCAGTTGATACACGCGAAGGAAGCGTGACACTGCTGCTACAGCTCGGGAGGAAAGCGCACGTGTATGCCCCACTCGAGTAGAGGACTGACTGCCCTGGGGAGACTCCAGAAGTACCCCAAGATCCATGTCAGCACTGGAGAGGAATCCTCAGGTTCCGGCACCGACTCCACACAAGATCTTAGGCCCTGGCATCGACGGGAGAGGAATCCCGAGAGGCCCCCGAGCAACTCGCATGGGGACTGGCCTTTCCTGAGGCCACCAGAACGGGTCCCTGAGGTCCCCGTCGTAAGTTGAGAGCACCTGCCGCAACTCTAGAAAATCCAGGAGGTTCTCTCCTCCAGGCGAGATGAGGCCCATTTCTGCTGAGGCATCTCGAGGCTAATCACATCTAACATCTGGAACTTCCAAAGGGTCCTTCACACCCTTGCTGCAACTCAAGAAGTTCCCCGACATACCCGTCTCCACTCGATAGGAAGCACGAGAGTTCCGCCCATATCCAGAGGAGCCCCGTTTCCTCCTCCTAGACCGAGAGGAGGGAACCTTTCCCTGCGTGGTCGGGAAAGAATTCCCGGCGTTCCCGTCGCATCTCAAGAGGAGGCGCTCTCTACAGGAATGGCGAGAGGAACTCCAGGGTCGTGCCACCATTCCCAGAGTCTCCCAGATGTCTCAGTCCATTCCAGGGAAACCTGTTTTCCCTGCACTGTCTCGACTTTCTAGCCGAGAATGGACTCACACCACGGTGGCACGTGGGACATCCCTGTGGGAAAACCTCGTGGGAAAGCCTCGTGGGAAAGCCTCGAGGGAAAGCCACAGATCCCTTGATCCAGGCGAAGGGATGCCTGACAATGCTGCTACAGCTCGGGAGGAAAGCTCACGTGCATGCCCCCACTCGAGACGAGGACTGACTCCCCTGGGGAGACTCCAGAAGTACCCAAGAAGCATGTCAGCACTGAAGAGGAATCCTCAGATTCCGGCACCGAAGCCACACAAGGTCTTAGGCCCCGGCATCGACGGGAGAGGAAACCCGAGAGGCACCCGAGCAACTCGCATGGGGACTGGCCTTTTCTGAGGCCACCAGAGCGGGTCCCTGAGGTCCCCGTCGTAAGTCGAGAGCACCTGTCGCAACTCGAGAAAATCCAGGAGGTTCTCCCCTCCAGGCGAGATGAGGCCCATTTCCGCTGAGACGTCTCGAGGCTAATCAAACCTAACCTATGGAACTTCCAAAGGGTCCTTCACACCCTTGCTGCAACTCAAGAAGTTCCCCGACATACCCGTCTCCACTCGAGAGGAAGCAGGAAAGTCCCGCCCACATCCAGAGGAGCCACGTTTCCTCCTCATTGCTCGAGAGGTTTGATCCTTTCCCTGCGTGGTCGGGAAAGAATTCGCGGCATTCCCGTCCCACATCAAGAGGAGGCGCTCTCCAGAGGAAAAACGAGAGGAACTCCAGAGTCGTGCCCCCATTCCCAGAGTCCCCCAGATGTCTCAGTCCATTCCAGGGAAACCTGTATTCCCTGCACTGCCTCGACTTTCAAGCCGAGGATCGACTCACACCACAGTGGCACGTGGGACAGCCCTGTGGGAAAGCCTCGTGGGAAAGCCTCTTGCGAAAGCCTCGAGGGAAAGCCACAGATCAGTTGATACACGCGAAGGAAGCGTGACACTGCTGCTACAGCTCGGGAGGAAAGCGCACGTGTATGCCCCACTCGAGTAGAGGACTGACTGCCCTGGGGAGACTCCAGAAGTACCCCAAGATCCATGTCAGCACTGGAGAGGAATCCTCAGGTTCCGGCACCGACTCCACACAAGATCTTAGGCCCTGGCATCGACGGGAGAGGAATCCGAGAGGCCCCCGAGCAACTCGCATGGGGACTGGCCTTTCCTGAGGCCACCAGAACGGGTCCCTGAGGTCCCCGTCGTAAGTTGAGAGCACCTGCCGCAACTCTAGAAAATCCAGGAGGTTCTCTCCTCCAGGCGAGATGAGGCCCATTTCTGCTGAGGCATCTCGAGGCTAATCACATCTAACATCTGGAACTTCCAAAGGGTCCTTCACACCCTTGCTGCAACTCAAGAAGTTCCCCGACATACCCGTCTCCACTCGATAGGAAGCACGAGAGTTCCGCCCATATCCAGAGGAGCCCCGTTTCCTCCTCCTAGACCGAGAGGAGGGAACCTTTCCCTGCGTGGTCGGGAAAGAATTCCCGGCATTACCGTCGTATCTCAAGAAGAGGCGCTCTGCACAGGAAAGGCCAGAGAAACTCCAGGGTCGTGCCACCATTCCCAGAGTCACCCAGATGTCTCAGTCCATTCCAGGGAAACCTGTTTTCCCTGCACTGCCTCGACTTTCAAGCCGAGGATCGACTCACAAAACGGTGGCACGTGGGACAGCTCTGTGGGAAAGCCTCGTGGGAAAGCATCGAGGGAAAGACACAGATCCCTTGATCCACGCGAAGAGAAGCATGACACTGCTGCTACAGATCGGGAGGAAATCGCACGTGCATGGCCCCACTCGAGATGAGGACTGACTCCCCTGGGGAGACTCCAGAAGTACCCCAAGATCCATGTCAGCACTGGAGAGGAATGCTCAGGTTCCGGCACGGACTCCACACAAGGTCTAGACCCCGGAATCTACGGGAGAGGAATCCCGAGAGGCCCCAGAGCAATTCCCATGGGGACTGGCCTTTCCTGAGGGCACCAGGGTGGGTCCCTGAGGTCCCCATCGTAAGTCGAGAGCACCTGCCGCAACTCGAGAAAATCCAGGAGGTTCCCCAATCCAGGCGAGATGAGGCCCATTTCCGCTGAGGCAACAAGGGGGTAATCACACTTAAACTCTGGAACTTCCAAAGGGTCCTTCACACCCTTGCTGCAACTCAAGAAGTTCCCTGACATACCCGTCTCTACTCAAGAGGATCCCAAGGGTCCCGCCCATATCCAGAGTGGCCCCGTTTCCGCCTGCTAGCTCGAGAGGAGGGATCCTTTCCCTGCGTGGTCGGGAAAGAATTCCCGGCGTTCCCGTCGCATCTCAAGAGGAGGCGCTCTCTACAGGAATGGCGAGAGGAACTCCAGGGTCGTGTCACCATTCCCAGAGTCTCCCAGATGTCTCAGTCCATTCCAGGGAAACCTGTTTTCCCTGCACTGTCTCGACTTTCTAGCCGAGAATGGACTCACACCACGGTGGCACGTGGGACATCCCTGTGGGAAAACCTCGTGGGAAAGCCTCGTGGGAAAGCCTCGAGGGAAAGCCACAGATCCCTTGATCCAGGCGAAGGGATGCCTGACAATGCTGCTACAGCTCGGGAGGAAAGCTCACGTGCATGCCCCCACTCGAGACGAGGACTGACTCCCCTGGGGAGACTCCAGAAGTACCCCAAGAAGCATGTCAGCACTGAAGAGGAATCCTCAGATTCCGGCACCGAAGCCACACAAGGTCTTAGGCCCCGGCATCGACGGGAGAGGAAACCCGAGAGGCACCCGAGCAACTCGCATGGGGACTGGCCTTTTCTGAGGCCACCAGAGCGGGTCCCTGAGGTCCCCGTCGTAAGTCGAGAGCACCTGTCGCAACTCGAGAAAATCCAGGAGGTTCTCCCCTCCAGGCGAGATGAGGCCCATTTCCGCTGAGACGTCTCGAGGCTAATCAAACCTAACCTATGGAACTTCCAAAGGGTCCTTCACACCCTTGCTGCAACTCAAGAAGTTCCCCGACATACCCGTCTCCACTCGAGAGGAAGCAGGAAAGTCCCGCCCACATCCAGAGGAGCCACGTTTCCTCCTCATTGCTCGAGAGGTTTGATCCTTTCCCTGCGTGGTCGGGAAAGAATTCGCGGCATTCCCGTCCCACATCAAGAGGAGGCGCTCTCCAGAGGAAAAACGAGAGGAACTCCAGAGTCGTGCCCCCATTCCCAGAGTCCCCCAGATGTCTCAGTCCATTCCAGGGAAACCTGTATTCCCTGCACTGCCTCGACTTTCAAGCCGAGGATCGACTCACACCACAGTGGCACGTGGGACAGCCCTGTGGGAAAGCCTCGTGGGAAAGCCTCTTGCGAAAGCCTCGAGGGAAAGCCACAGATCAGTTGATACACGCGAAGGAAGCGTGACACTGCTGCTACAGCTCGGGAGGAAAGCGCACGTGTATGCCCCACTCGAGTAGAGGACTGACTGCCCTGGGGAGACTCCAGAAGTACCCCAAGATCCATGTCAGCACTGGAGAGGAATCCTCAGGTTCCGGCACCGACTCCACACAAGATCTTAGGCCCGGAGGAGGAGGGAAAGATGGCGGAGGAATAGGACGGCAAGACCACTTTCTCCCTCACAAATTCCTCAAAAGAACATTTCAACGCCGAGCAAACTTCACAAAACAACTTCTGTAGGCTGGCAGAGGACATTAGGCATCCAGAAAAGCAGATCATTGTCTTCAAAAACAGGTAGGAAAAAATATAAAAGACGAAAAGGAGACAAAGGAGGTGGGGAGGGAGCTCTGTCCCGGGAAGGGAAGCCCGTCCGGGAAGGGAATTTTAAGAAGAGAGGTTTCCAAACACCAGGAAACACTCTCCCTGCCGAGTCTGTGGCGAGCCTTGGAAACACAGAGGGCAACATAACAGGAAGGAAAAATAGATAAATAATTAAAACCAACAGATTACAAGCCCAACAGTAACGCCCCCAGCGGAAAAGCAGCACAGACGCCTGCATCCGCCATTGGGAAGAGGGGGCAGGGCAGGGACGCGCGGGAGGCGCGGGCTGCAGAGCTTTGTAAGAATCGGGCAGGAACGCCCCACGCGCAACCAGAACGATCTAACGTGGGCTAGCAAACCAGACTGTGGGATAGCTACCACGCGAAAAGCTCAAACATAAGACACCGCCAGGACCGAGCACAGAACAAAGGACGGAACGGGAAAAAGCCGGCTGCAGACCATCCCCCGCCGGGGACAGGCAGCCAGAGTCGTAAGGACTGGAAAGGGGCAATTGCAGACTCGGGACCTAAATGCAAGCAAGCTCCTTTGCTAAGACTTCTAGGGGTGCTGGACAGTCACAATCTACCGCACGGGGTGCGCCAGCGGTCCGCCCAGAAAGCTGAGCAGCAGCGGCAGAAAAGGTGACAAGCCGCGGCGATCGCGCTCGCCAAACTCCTGAGCTACTCGGACCTGGGAAGGGCACAAAGCGCAGTTCCAGCCGAATCTGTGCCTCTGAGGGCTGCCTGAGCGCCGAACCTGAGCGGCTTGGACCGGGGAAGTGCACGCAGCCTAGGGCCGGCCCCAGACGGTTCCCGGCTGAGCATCCTAGAGCTGGAGCGGTTTGTGCGCCGCGAGAAAGGACAGGTCAAGCCGGGCAGAGATACTGCGTGCACACGACAGTGCTATTTGTTAGCAGCAGCCCCCCTCCTCACAGCGCAACTAAACTAGTGAGCCTAAAAAGCCAGCAAACAGAAGAAGTTAAACAGAGGGAACCACCTTGGAAGTGATCCCACACGGCCCATTACACCAGAAAAGGGCCAGATATTTTTAAAATCATTCCTTTTTTTTTTTTTTTTTGCTTTTTTTTTTCTAACTTTTTTTTAATTGTTAAGTCTTCTATTTCCCCTCTAATTTTTATTTCTATAACCTATTATTACTATATTTTTTTTGTTTGTTTGTTTGTTTTAAAAAGACTTTTTTTTTTTTTTTTTTTTTTAAGGCAAACACCATATACAGTCTTTGGATGGTTGTTGATGGCTTTTTTTTTCTTTTTGATTTGTTTGTTTATTTGTTTTTTAATAATTCTTTTTCTTTCTTTTTTTTTCTTTCTTTCTTCCTTTTTCCTTCTGCTTCTCTCTAATATTGTATCTTTGAAAATCCAACCTCTACTCTAGATTTTTAATCTTTGCTCTTAGGTTTTTGTGGTCAATTTTGTACATTTAAAAACCCAAACTTCACTATCCCAGTTTACCTGAGAGCGAGATTACTGGCTTGACCACTCTCTCCTCCTCTGGACTCTCCTTTTTCTCCACCAGGCGGCCTCTGTCTCTTTTCTCCCCCATCTCTCCTCTATCCAACTCTGTGAATCTCTGTGTGTTCCAGACAGTGGAGAACACCTAAGGAACTGGTTACTGGCAGGATTTGTCTCTCTCCTACTCATTCCTCTCTCTGATCCTCCTGGTCACCTCTGTCTACTTCCTCCCTCTCCTCTTCCCCATATAACTCTGTAAATACCTCTGAGCGGTCCAGACTATAGAGCGCACATAAGGAAGTGACTACTGGCTTAGCTTGCTCTCTTCTCTTTTGATCTCCACCGCATCTCATTCCAGTTACCTCTAACTACCCCCTTCATCTTCTCTTCTCCTTATAACTCAGTGAACCCCTCTGAGTGTCCCTCAATGTGGGAGAAACTTTTCATCTTTAACCTAGATGTTTTATCATCAGTGCTGTATAGATGGAGAAGTCTAGAGGCTACTGTAAAAATAAAACTGAAAACCAGAAGCAGGTGGCTTAAATCCAAAGCCTGAAAACATTAGAGAACTCTTGAATTCAGGGAACATTAAGCAACAGGAGCCCATCTAATGCCTTCATACCTACACCGAAACCAAGTTCCACCTAAGGGCCAACAAATTCCAAAACAAGACATACCACGCAAATTCTCCAGCAACACAGGAACACTCCCCTGAGCTTCAATATACAGGCAGCTCAAAAATTACCCCAAAACCTTTGATGTCTCGTAACCCATTACGGGTCACTCCATTGCACTCCAGAGAGAAGAAACCCAGCTCCACCCATCAAAACTCCAACACAAGCCTCCCTAACCAGGAAACCTTGACAAGCCACTGATAGAACCCCACCCAAAGTGAGGAAGCTCCATAATAAAGAGAACTCCACAAATTCCCAGAATATAAAAAGGCCACCCCAAACGCAGCAATATAACCAAGATGAAGAGACAGAGGAATACTCAGCAGGTAAAGGAACAGGAGAGTTGCCCACCAAACCAAACAAAAGTGGAAGAAGTAGGGAATCTACCAGAGAAGGAATTCCGAATATTGATAGTGAAAATGATCCAAAATCTTGAAATCAAAAATGGAATCACAGATAAATAGGCTAGAGACAAGGATTGAGAAGATGCAAGAAAGGTTTAACAAGGACCAAGAAGAAATAAAAAAGAGTCAAAATATAATGAATAATGCAATAAATGAGATCAGAAACACTCTGGAGGCAACAATTAGTAGAATAACGGAGGCAGAAGATAGGATTAGTGAAATAGAAGATAGAATGGTAGAAATAAATGAATCAGAGAGGAAACAAGAACAACGAATTAAAAGAAATGAGGACAATCTCAGAGACCTCCAGGACAATATGAAACGCTCCAACATTCGAATTATAGGAGTCCCAGAAGAAGAAGACAGAAAGAAAGATCATGAGAAAATCCTTGAGGAGATAATAGTTGAAAACTTCCCTAAAATGGGGAAGGAAATAATCACCCAAGTCCAAGAAACGCAGAGAGTTCCAAATAGGATAAACCCAAGGCGAAACACCCCAAGACACATATTAATCAAATTAACAAAGATCAAACACAAAGAACAAATATTAAAAGCACAGCAAGGGAAAACAACAAATAACACACAAGGGGATTCCTATTAGGATAACAGCTGATCTTTCAATAGAAACTCTTCAGGCCAGGAGGGAATGGCAAGACATACTTAAAGTGATGAAAGACAATAACCTACAGCCCAGAATACTGTACCCAGCAAGGATCTCATTCAAATACGAAGGAGAAATCAAAAGCTTTACAGACAAGCAAAAGCTGAGAGAATTTCACCACCAAACCAGCTCTCCAACAAATTCTAAAGGATATTCTCTAGACAGGAAACACGAAAAGGGTGTATAAACTCGAACCCAAAACAATAAAGTAAATGGTAACGGGATCACACTTATCAATAATTACCTTAAACGTAAATGGGTTGAACGCCCCAACCAAAAGACAGAGACTGGCCGAATGGATACAAAAACAAGACCCCTCTATATGCTGCTTACAAGAGACCCACCTCAAAACAAGGGACACATACAGACTGAAAGTGAAGGGCTGGAAAAAGATATACCACGCAAATAGAGACCAAAAGAAAGCAGGAGTGGCAATACTCATATCCGATAAAATAGACTTTAAAACAAAGGCTGTGAAAAGAGACAAAGAAGGCCACTACATAATGATCAAAGGAACAATCCAAGAAGAAGATATAACAATTATAAATATATATGCCCCCAATATAGGAGCCCCGCAATATGTAAGACAAATGCTAACAAGTATGAAAGGGGAAATCAACAATAACACAATAATAGTGGGAGACTTTAATACCCCACTCACACCTATGGACAGATCAACTAAACAGAAAATTAACAAAGAAACGCAAACTTTAAATGATACATTAGATCAGTTAGACCTAATTGATATCTATAGGACATTTCACCCCAAAACAATGAATTTCACTTTTTTTTCAAGTGCTCATGGAACCTTCTCCAGGATAGATCACATCCTGGGCCATAAATCTAAACTTGATAAATTCAAAAAATCGAAATCATTCCAAGCATCTTTTCTGACCATAATGCATTAAGATTAGATCTCAATCAATTACAGGAGAGAAAAACTATTAAAAATTCCAACATATGGAGGTTGAACAACACACTTCTGAATAACCAACAAATCACAGAAGAAATCAAAAAGAAATCAAAATATGCATAGAAACTAATG
>NW_017214494.1:0-14651 GCF_001704415.2 Capra hircus
CAGTCAAGCTGCAACTCAAGAAGTTCCCCGACACCGCGTAAACCAAGTCTCCACTCAAGAGAAGCAGGATGGTCCCGGCCACATCCTGAGGAGCTCCGTTTCCGGCTCGTACCTCGAGATGAGGGATCCTTTCCCCTGCTTGTAATAAAAAGACAAGTCTTTTCCCATCGCATCTCAAGGTGGCGCTCTCCAAAGGAAAGGGGAGAGGAACTGCAGGGTCGTGCCACCATTCCAAGACTCCCCCAGATGTGTCAGTCCGTTCCACAGGAACCTGTTTTCCCTGCACTGCCTCGGCTTTCACGCCGAGGATCGACTCACACCACCGTGACACGTGGGACAGCCCTGTGGGAAAGCCTCGTGGGAAAGACTCGAGGGAAAGCCACAGATCCCTTGGTCCACGCAAGGGGAACCGTGACACTGCTGCTACAGCATGGGAGGAAATGGCACGCTCATGCCCCCACTCGAGACGAGGCCTGACTCCCTTGTGGAGACTCCAGAAGTACCCCAAAATCCATGTCAGCACTGGAGAGGAATCCTCAGCTTCCGGCCCCGACTCCACACAAGGAGAGCACCTGCTGAAACTCGGAAATATCCAGGAGCCTCTCCGTTCCAGGCGACATGAGGCCCATTTCTGCTGAGGCATCTCGAGACTAACCACACCTAACCTCTGGAACTTCCAAAGGGTCCTTCACACCCTTGCTGCAACTCAAGAAGTTCCCCGACATACCCTTTCCTCTTCACGTTCTGCCATAATGGTGGTGTCATCTGCATATCTAAGTTGATTGATATTTCTACCGCAATCTTGATTCCAGTTCATGTATCTTCCATCCCAGCATGTTTCATGATGTACTCTGCATATAAGTTAAATAAACAGGGTGACAATATACAGCCTTGACATACTCCTTTTCCTTTTTGGAACCAGTCTGTTGTTCCATGTCCTGCTCTAACTGTTGCTTCCTGACCTTCATCCAGATTTCTCAAGAGGCAGGTTAGGTGGTCTGGTATTCCCATCTCTTTCAGAATTGTGGCTAAAACAACAGTATAAGGACCTTTCCGATGTCAGGCCAAGGAATTGTGTTTCCAGTCATTGAGCCACACCTGATCACTGAGCACAAATTCATGAATCTGTTCCTCAAGGGGGAATGATATTCTTTTTTATACAAACTTAGTTACCTGATTTATTACCTTACCTAATTGTTCCATCTGCTGTGAAATCCCACCCCTTACTTGTGGCAAATCTGCTAACACCTGCCTCACTGTGGGAGGGGGTCTCCCATAGAAAATTTCATAAGGACAACAACTGTGGGAACGTGCGGTTACCCGTAATATGAGTAAGTCTGCCGGAAGCAAGCCCATCCATGTACAGTCAGTCTCTATGATCCATTTTGAAAGTGTCTCTTCAAGAGTTTGGTTGTTTCTTTCCATCATTCCAGAACACTGGGGCCTATATGCTGTATGTAATTTCCACTGATATTTAGAGCTTCACATACCTGTTAATTAACGCGGCTACAAAGACAGGGCCATTGTCGGATTCTATACTGGTTGGAAACCCAAGTCTGGGAATTATTTCTCAAATCAGCGAGCTACTTCATTTTCTTTTTCAGATCAGGTAGGGAAGGCCTCTGCCCAACCGGAGAAGGTACCTACTATTCTAGTAAGTCATGATAACAGGTGACTGCCTTTGCTTCCCCGAAGGACACTCGCTTTCCCTGCATCCTGAGAACTCCACGTCTCAGCCAGTTGGAAAAGCGCTTCTTGGAGGTCATTATTCAGGGGCAATTTCCCCTGGAGCCCGGGGCCATAGGGAGCGGCTCCACACTCCCAGGGAAAGGCAGAGCCACAGCCACACATCTGTCCCATCCCCTTTGCTCTGTAGGAGAGCTCTAGTGAGCCTAGGTCTGTCAGGAAAATTCTTGGCTCCTATGGGGACACATTCTATGTGTGAAACTGCATCCAGGACCTAGGGGCCACAGGGCGCCTGTTTCTCTCGGGGGCGGAGGGTGGGGGGCCTGAAGCAGTGCGGCCCAGCAACAGCTTCCACATCCATCCAATTGCTCTTTTCTTACCTCTGATAGAACTAGCTTTGTTCCAGCCTTTGGCAATTTGGAGGCAAGCGGGCCCCACTTCCTCCCCAAGGAGGCATGGGACCTACTCTGAGTGGAAAGCCCCTCACGGAGCTGAACCCAGGAAGGCACCCAGTCATGTCTGACACATTCCTGCATCCTGCTTCTTCATGAGCAATACCGCTATAAGCTAGGAATGTCTTTCCAAGGCTCAGAAAGGACAGGGGAGATGCATGGTGCTGCCTCTGGAATTTCGGTCCTCTGAGCAGACCTGGAGGTCTCCCCTTGAAGGAGCTAACCAGTTTCTTCCAAATACAGGCTTGCAAACACACACTGGGTGGCTGCCTCTTCTTCCCTGAAGGACGATCACTTTCCCCGCATCCTGTGAACTCTGCATCCCAGCCTGCTGGAAAAGCGCTTCTTGGAGGTCATTTTTCAGGGACAATTTTCCCTGGAGCCCGGGGCCGTAGGGAGGGCCCATGCTCGCTGGGAAAGGCAGAGTCACATCCACAGTCTGTTCTACCCCTTTTGCCCTGTAGGAGAGCTCTAGTGAGCCTAGATCTGTCAGGAAAATTCTTGGCTCCTATGGGGACACACCCTGTGTGTTAACCTGCATATCGGACCTAGGGGCCACAGGGCGCCTGTTCCTCTCGGGGGGACCCTGAAGTGGTGCGGCCCAGCAACAGCCTGAACATCCATCCGATTGCTCTTTTCTTCCTTCTGATAGAGCTAGCTTTGCTTCTCGCTTTGGCATTTCGGAAGCCAGGGGGAGCCCCACCGCTGTTGTCCTGGGGTCTATTGGAGGTACCGGGTCTATTGGACACCAGCATGGCACCCGACCCCCTCAGACACACTCCCGCAGCCTCCTTCCCCATGGGCAGGACTGTTCTGACCTAGGAATGTGTTCCCAAGGCTCAGAAAATGCAGGGAAACACACGGCCCTGACTCTGGAACTGAGGCCGTTGGAGCAGGCCTGGAGGTCTGACGTCTGAGACGCCAAACACTTGCTGCAAGATACAGGTGTGAAAACACACTCTCTGGGGCTGCCTTTCCTTCCTCCAAGGAAGAGAGCTTTTCCAGTCTCCTCCGTGCTGAGTCATACAAGGCTGCAAAGGTCTGGCTTAGAGGGCATTTCTCAGCGGCAATGGCCCCTGAGGCCTGCACCCAGGGAGGGATCCTACCCTCCCAGGGGAAGTCAAAGCAACCTCCAAACAGCTGTTCTCTCATGTTTCCTCTGCAGGAGGGAGCTAGTGAGCCCAGGTCTGTCTGGAACGTTCTTGGATCCTGCGGGGAAATCATCCTGGGAGCCCACCTGGATACCAGTCGTAGGGGCTAAAATTCGCATTTTCCTTCCTTGGAGCCCTAACGCAGTACAGCCTAGCAACTGCTTGAAAATCCATCCTGTTGCTGTTTTCTTCCCTCTGACAGAGCGAGCTTTGCTCCCCATTTTGGGATTTCAGAAGCAAGGTGGTGGCCTGCAACTCCTTGCCTGGGGTCCATTGGAGGTGCAAGGTGCCCTCGACCAGGTGACCCCAGCATGACACCTGGCCCCCCTCAGACACACTCCCGCAGCAGTCCCCATGGGCAGGACTGCTCTCACCTAGGAATGTGTTTGCAAGGCCAGGAAACTGCAGGGAGACACAAGGCCCTGATTCTGGAATTGAGTCTGTTGGAACAGGCCTGCAGGTCTTCTGTCTAACAAGCCAAACACTTGCTGCAAGATACAGGCCTGAAAACACACTCTTGGGCTGCCTTTCCTTCCTCCAAGGAAGAGAGTTTTCTCAGCCTCCTGTGGGCTGAGAGTCACACAGGGCTGAAAAGCACTTGCTGGGAGATTCTTTTTCATTGGCCATGGCCCCTGAGGCCCTGTGCTCAGGGAGGGCTCCCTCCCTCCCAGGGAAAGTCAAAGGAAGCTCCAAACGGCTGTTCAATCATGTTTCTGAGAGAGTCATTGCCAAGGCAGGTTTCTAGAAGTTCAAGGGTCCCCAAGGAGAGAGGGGTCTAGAATTCTCAAGGAGGAAGAAAGGACAAACTGTTTTTCCCTCTACATTCCTTAGGATTATATAACAATCATGCATCCTTCTTGAGGACGGTCTCTGGAAAAAACCTTCTGGCTAATCCTGTTATCTGAAAATGTCAATTATGGGAGTAGGTCTAGTGAGTCTTTACAACCTCCAGACATTCTTTTGTCGTCGTCATAACTTATTGGAGAGTATATAACTCCATTACTAACACTAGCAAGGGGGTACGTTTTCTGCCCCTTGTGATGTCTCTGTCAGAAGCTTTCTCTATCTCCTTTATACTTTAATAAAACTCTATTGCACAAAAGCTCTGAGCAATCAAGCTCGTCTTGGCCCTGGATTGAATTCTTCTCCTCCATAAAGCCAAGAATCCCAGCATCTTTTCGTGTTCAGCAACAATATTTCATTTCCTCTGCAGGAGAGAGCTAGTGAGCTTAGGTCTGTCTGGAACATTCTGGATCCTGTGGGAAAATATCCTGTGCACACATCTGGATACTGGGCCTAGAGGCCAAAATTGCATTTCTTTCCCGGGAGCCCTAACGTGGTGTGACTTAGCAACTGCTTGAAAATCCATCCCATTGCTGTTTTCCTCCTTCTGACAGAGCTGGCTTTGTTCCCTGCTTTGGGATATCTCAACCGAAGGGCCGGTCCATAGCTACTCGCCTGGGCCCATTGGATGTGCAAGGTGCCCTCACTAGGTGACCCTAGCATGGCACTCAGCCCGCTCAGACACACTCCGAGGCTTCTTTCTCATGGGAAGCACTGCTCCAACCTAGGAATGTGTCTGCAATGCTTGGAAAGTGCAGTGAGACACACAGCCCTGACTCTGCAATTGAGGCCCTCAGAGCAAGCCTGCAGCTCTGATGTCTGAGAAGCAAAACACTTGCTGCAAAGAGAGGCCTGAAAACACACTCTCTGTGGATGACTTTCCTTCCTCTAAGGAAGATAGTTTTCCCAGTCTCCTGCTTCCTGAATGTCACACAGCTGAATGCGCTTGCTTGGAGGTCGTGATTCAGTGGCAATGACCCTGAGGCCCTTTGCCCAGGGAGGGCTCCCACACTCACAGGCAAATCAAAGCAACTTCCAAGGAGTCAGCTCTTCACATCAAGTGCCAAAGTATTGGAGTTTCAGGTTCAGTATTAGTCCTTCCAATGTATATTCAGACCTGATTTCCTTTAGGATGGAGTGGTTGCGTCTCCTGTAGTCTAAGCGACCTACAAGCATCTTCTTCAACACCACAGTTCAAAAGCATCTAATTTTCAGCTGTCACTTTCTTTATAGTACATCTTCATATCCATCCATGACATATGGAAAAACCATAGCCTTGACTGGATGGATCTTTGTTGGCAAAGCAACGTCTCGGCTTTTTAATATGCTGTCTAGTTTTGGTCATCACTTTCTTCCAAGTCATAAATAATGTTTTAAGTTCATGGAGCAGCCATCACCTGCAGTGATTTCCAAGCCCCCCAAAATAGTCTGCTGCTGTTTCCAATGTTTCCCATCTATTTGCCATGAAGTGATGAGACTGGATGCAATGATTTTAGTTTTCTGAATGGCTGAGCTTTAAGCTAACTTTTTCACTCTCCTCTTTCACTTTCATCAGGAGACTCTTTAGTTCTTCTTCACTTTCTGCCATAAGGGTGGTGTCATCTGCATATCTGAGATTCTTGATATTTCTCCCAGCAATCTGGATTCCAGCGTGTGCTTCCTCCAGCCCAGTGTTTCTCATGATGTACTCTGCATATAAGTTAAATAAGCAGGGTGACAATACACTGCCTTGACATATTCCTTTTCCTAATTTAGAACCAGTCTGTTGTTCCATGTCCAGTTCGAACTGTTTCTTCCTGACCTGCATACAGGTTTCTCAAGAGACAGGTCAGGTGGTCTGGTATTCCCATCTCTTTCAGAATTTTTCCCAGTTTATTGTGATCCACACAGTCAAAGGCTTTGGCATAGTCAATAAAGCAGAAATAGATGTCTTTTTTTCTGGAACTCTCTTGCTTTTTCAATGATCCAGTGGATGTGGCAGTTTGATCTCTGGTTTCTCTGCATGTTTTAAATCCTCTTGAACATTTGGAAGTTCACAGTTCATGTGAACTTGGAGAATTTTGAGCATTACTTTACTAGTGTGTGAGATGAGTGCAATTGTGCAGCAGCTTGAATATCTTTGTCATTGCCTTTCTTTGGATTGGAATGAAAACTGACCTAATGACTAGATGTTTCAATTGCATATGCTGAAAGAACTGGCTGTGCAGTTTGAAGAAAAAAAAATCATTTTAACCCATTTTCTCTGAAGTGCAAGGCATATCATGGCCATCCTGAATCATAAAGTCACCTTTTCTTTATGTAGTCATAGTTTCATGCCTAAATTATAGGCCAACTCATGCTCAAATTGACTCTGATGTCAGGGGCAGATCAACTAATAAAAAGCTTGGATTGTCCCTCTGGAGGAAAGTGAGATCTTTGTCCCACGAGAAGAATCTGAAGGGTTAAGGAACTTGCAAGAGTGGGGAAAGCTTAGTCCATCCTACATGTTCCAAAATCTAAATAAGGCTTATTTACTTTACCGAAGTAAAAAAACAGATGATGAAAACAATTATAAATCAATGAAAGGTAAAGAAACTCATAGTCTGTTATCAAAAATTGCATTCTAAGAAAACTTTGTTCTCTTAACCTAGAGAGGAGACTAAATTCCATCTGGTACCAGCTTACCAGAAGACAAACAAACAAACAAACAAATTATCGGTAAGCTTAAAAAATGTATATTCCATATATCTTGAAGTAGCAGTATTTCTGCAAAGGCATCAGTGTGAAATCATAGAAGACATGGTTAAAACCTGATTAAATAGAAATTGACAATGTAATCTGGTCACTGCTGCGACTTGAAATGCTTTAATATGATAACTGGAATTATAACTGACAGCATTTGACCAGGACATATCAGATTTTCACGGATGTCAGATAATTTCTAGGATATCTATATTAGGAACTGAAGGAATCTTTGAACCTAGGAAAGAAAACAACAGTCTCAAAGGCCCTTGCTGAATATCTATCAGCAAGGAATGTCTTTGCAAGGATCGCAAAATGAAGGGAAATTACACCGACCTGCCTCTGCAACTTCGGTCCTCTGAGCAGATCTGGAGGTCTCCTTTGTATAAGCTAACCTGTTCCTTCCAAATAGAGGTTTGCAACACAAAAACAAGTGGCCGCCTATTCTTCCTCGAAGGAGGATCTCTTTCCCACATCCTGCGAACTCCCTTCCCAGCCTCCAGGAAAAGCGCGTCTTGCAGTTCCTTTCAGAAAATCCTATGGACGGAGAAGCCTGGTAGGCTGCAGTCCGTGGGTCGCTGAGGGTCGGACACGACTGAGCGACTGCACTTTCATTTTCACTTTCATGCATTGGAGAAGGCAATGGCAACCACTTACTGTTCTTGCCTGGAGAATCCCAGGGACGGGGGAGCCTATTGGCTACCGTCTATGGCGTCCACAGAGTCGAACACGACTGAAGCAACTTAGCAGCAGCAGCAGCAGCAGTTCCTTTCTTAGGGGCAGTTATCCCTGAGATTGGGACCTGGAAAGGCAGAGCCACCTCCACACACACGTCTTTTCTGTCCCCTTTCCTCTGGAGGAGAGCTCTAGTGAGCCTAGGTCTGTCAGGAAAATTCTTGGCTTTGACGGGATCACACCGGAGTGTGTGAACCTGCATACCCGACCTAGGGGCCACAGGGCACCTGTTTTGCTCGAGTGGGTCCTGGCGGGGTGCAGCATAGCAAGAGCTTAAAAATCCATCCAATTGTCTTTTTTTTAACCCGGAGAGAACGAGTTTGCTCCACCTCCACCCTTTGGCAGTGTGGAGGGAAGAGGGCACCACCCTCTCCCAAAGGGGACATAGGGCCTACCAGGAGAGAAAGGCCCTTGAGGAGCTGAGCCCAGGTAGGCAGCCAGTGATGTCAAGCACACTCCCGCTGCTTGCTTCTTCATGGGCACTCCACGATCTGCTAGGAATGTCTTTGCAAGGATCTCAAAGGGAAGGGGAGATACATGGCCCTGTCTCTGGAACTTCAGTCCTCTGAGCAGATCTGGAGGTCTTGAGTTGTATAAGCAAACCTGTTCCTTCAAATAGAGCTTGCAAACACACCCCCGGTGGTTGCCTCTTCTTCCCGAAGAAGTCTTTCTTTCCCCACATGCTGCGAACTCCCTGTCCCAACCTCCAAGAATAGCGCTTCTTGCCATTCCTTCTTAGAGGCAGTTATTCCTGAGCTTGGGCCGTAGGATAGCCCCACACTCACAGGGAAAGGCAAAGACTCCTCCATACATCTCCTCTATCCCCTTTGCTCTGGAGGAGAGCTCTAGTGAGCCTAGGTCTTTCAGGAAAATTCTTGGCTTGGACAGGATCTCACCCTGTTTGTGAACCTGCACACCCAACCAGGGGCCACAGAGCACCTGTTTCAGTAAAGTGGGCCCTGAAAGGTGCAGCCTAGCAAGAGCTTGAAAACCCATTCAATTGCTGTTTTTGTACCTCTGACAGAGCGAGCTTGGCTCCACCCTTGGCAGTGAGGAGAAAAGAGGCAGACACCCTCCCAAGGGGACATGGGGCCTATTCGAGAGGAAAGGCCCCTTGTGGAGATGAGGCAGGAAGGCACACAGTCGTGTCAAACACACTCCCACTGCTTGCTTCTTCAGGGGCACTCCCGCTATCAGCTAGGAATGTCTTTGCAATGATCACAAAGGGAAGGGGAGATACAGGGCCCTGCTTCTGGACCTCCGGTGCTCTGAGCAAATCTCGAGGTCTCCCGTTGTTGGTCAAGGTCAGGTCAAGTCAAGTTCAAGTTCAAGTTCAAGTTCCAAGTCAAGGTCAAGTTCAAGTTCAAGTTCAAGGTCAAGTCAAGTCAAGGTCAAGGTCAAGGTCAAGTTCAGGGTCAAGTTCAAGGTCAAGGTCAAGTTCAAGTCAAGGTCAAGTTCAAGTTCAAGGTCAAGTCAAGTTCAAGTCAAGGTCAAGGTCAAGGTCAAGTTCAAGTTCAAGTTCAAGTCAAGGTCAAGTTCAACAAGTTCAAGTCAAGGTCAAGTCAAGGTCAAGTCAAGTTCAAGTCAAGTTCAAAGGTCAAGGTCAAAGTGTTCAAGTCACAAGTCAAGTCAAGTTCAAGTTCAAGTTCAAGTTCAAGTTCAAGTTCAAGTTCAAGTCAAGTTCAAGTTCAAGTTTCAAGTTCAAGTTGAAGTTCAAGGTCAAGGTCAAGTTCAAGTCAAGTCAAGGTCAAGGCCAAGTTTCAAGTTCAAAGTCAAGGTCAAGTTCAAGGTCAAGGTCAAGTTCAACTTCAAGGGCAGGGCAAGGCCAAGCCCAAGACCAAGGCAAGGGCAAGGGCAAGGCCAGGCCAAGGCAAAGGCCAAGGCCACCAAAGCGAAGCCCAAACCCCGTAACGCCTGACAAAAGGCAGAAGCCACTAGGCCCCTGTGCAGA
This sequence comes from Capra hircus, assembly GCF_001704415.2. NCBI lineage: Eukaryota > Metazoa > Chordata > Mammalia > Artiodactyla > Bovidae > Capra > Capra hircus. The sequence goes on from NW_017214494.1 coordinate 9,540, forward strand.
GGAAGCCACTGAAGGCAGCAAGGCCACAGAGCTCCCCGACTCCCATTCCCACAGGAAGATGTGAGGATAAAGGGCCTCATCCCAGCACAGCACCCGCTCCCACCACCCCGCAACCCCGGCCCCCGCCCCCGCAGCACGCCCCCTGAAACAACACTGTCTTCCCAGAAAAGAGAACGGAGAAGCCATGTGTGTGCCAAAGGAGCAAGATGAACGAACGATGCCACGCCTCCGAATTTGGGCACACCTGACGCCTCGGAACCCGGCCTGGCCGATGGGTCCCAGCCGTTCTCGGGTGGGAGGGGGGTCAACACATTGGCCGAGAGCCCTTGCCCAGGCCACCCGCAAATCCCCTGAGATGTGATCCGACCACAGGGACCGAGGGCAAACGTACCGCTTGAGGTGCTGGAGGAGCCGGACGAAGCCATGGTGGGAGAGGCACACGGGCACGCTGCAGACTGCTGGCCGAGTGGGCGGGGACCCAGCAGCTTAGGACTCTGGAGAACGGGAGGCGTCTCCGCCACCATTGACGTCAATAGGGTTTGGGTGGGTAGATGGTGGGGGTCGCCCCTGGCCTCTTTCCAAGCAGAGACCCTGGACGGAGTCCCGTGGAGCGAGTGGGCTTTTCCCGGGCACGGCTGAGCCCTGGACCGCCAAGATCCCCGTTGGGGTGGGCGGGCAGTTCGCGCGCTTTGGTTTGTGGCCCTCCCTCGCAGCGGGGGGTGGGATCAACCCCGGGTGGATCAATCAGGGGCCCTCAGCAGTGCCAAGGGAGCTCACCGCCCAGGAAACGCCCCAAGGTCCCTTTGAATTGGCCACCAACGCCCCCTTTCCCAGCCTGCCTTGCTCTGGGATTTCCCGCCTTTTCACATTCCACAGGTCCCTGGGCCTCGACTGTCCCCCCGCTGGCTCCTCCGAGGCATTCCGGGACACCAGACGCTCTCTCCAGCGCCTCCACCTAGATCCCTCGCTGTCCTCGCCTCCGTTTCCCCATGCCCCCCCCAACTCCTCCGTGGGCTCTTGGCGTCCTTTCCCTACAGCAGTCCAGAGTGCCACCGCCGAGGGCTTTGAGTTGCCTGGAGCCCAAGGCTCCGGCCAGAGACCTGAGGGGCCAGCGTCTGGACTGGCAGCTAATGCCATTTGGGGCTTTTCTCACGTGGAGCCTGAGGCCCGCACCTCCGCGGGCAAAACCCCCAGCGCGAGTGCCCTGGAGACCCGCCCAAGGGGACAGTGTACCCCCTACTGTGGGGAAGGAGGTTCCTGTTTTCTCTGCACTGGTTCGACTTTCACGCCGAGGATCGACTCACACCATGATGGCAAGTGGAATAGCCCTGTGGGAAAGCCTCATGGGAAAGACTCCAGGGAAAGCCACAGATTCCTTGATCCACGAGAAGGGAAGCGTGACACTGCTGCTACCGCTCGGAGGAAAGCGCACGTGCATGACCCCACTCGAGCCGAGGACTGACGCCACTTGGGAGACTCCAGAAGTACGCCAAGATCCATGTCAGCACTGGAGAGGAATCCTCAGGTTCTGGTCCCGACTCCACACAAGGTCTTAGGCCCCGGCATCGACGGGAGAGGAATCCTGAGAGGCCCCCTAGCACCTCGCATGGGGACTGGCCTTTCCTGAGGTCACCAGAGCGGGTCCCTGAGGTCTCCGTCGTAACTCGAGAGCACCTGCCGCAACTAGAGAAAATCCAGGAGGTTCTCCCCTCCAGGCGAGATGAGGCCCGTTTCCGCTGAGGCGTCTCGAGGCTAATCACACCTAACGTCTGGAACTTCGAAAGGGTCCTTCACACCCTTGCTGCAAGTCAAGAAGTTCCCGACATACCCATCTCCACTCGAGAGGAAGGACGAGGTCCCGCCCACATCCAGCGGAGCCCCGTTTCCGGCTCGTAGCTCGAGAAGAGGGATCCTTTCCCTTCGTCGTCGGGAAAGAATTCCCGGCCTTTCCGTCGCATCTCAAGAGGAGGCGCTCTCAACCGGAAAGACGAGAGGAACTCCAGGGCCTTGCCAGCATTCCAAGAGTCCCCCAGATGTCTAAGTTCATTCCAGAAGAAACTGTTTTCCCTGCACTGTCTCGACGTTCACGCCGAGGATCGACTCACACCACCGTGGCACGGGACAGCCCTGTTGGAAAGCCTCGTGGGAAGCCTCAGTGGAAAGCGACAGATCCCTTGATCCACACGTCGGCAAGCGTGACACTGCTGTTGCAGCTCACGAGGAAATGGCAGCTGCATGCCCTCACACGAGATGAGGACTGACTTCCCTGGTGAGACTCCAGAAGTACGGAAAGATTCATGTCAGCATTGGAGAGGCATTCTCAGGGTCTAGCCCCGACTCCACACATGGTCTTAGGCACCGGCATCGATGGGAGAGGAATCCCTAGAGGTCCCCTGGTAACTCGCATGGGGACTGGCCTTTCCTGAGGCCACCAGAGGGGTCCCTGAGGACCCGTCGTAACTCGAGAGCACCTGCCGCAACTGGGTAAAATCCAGGAGGTTCTCCTCTCCAGGCGAGATTAGGCCCATTTCCTCTGAGGCGTCTCGTGGCTAATCACACCTAACCTCTGGAACTTCCAAAGGGTCCTTCACACCCTTGCTGCAACTCAAGAAGTTATCCGACATACACGTCTCTACTCTAGAGGAAGCACAAGAGTATCGCCCACATCACGAGGAGCCACGTTTCCGCCTCCTAGCTCGAGAGGAGGGATCCTTTCCCTGCGTGGTCGGGAAAGAATTCCCGGCGTTTCCATCGCATCTCAAGAGGAGGCGCTCTCCACAGGAAAGGCGAGAGGAACTGCAGGGTCGTGCGACCATTCCCAGAGTCCCACACATGTCTCAGTCCATTCAAGGGAAACCTGTTTTCACTGCACTGCTTCGACTTTCAAGCCAAGGATCGACTCACACCACGGTGGCACGTGGGACAGCCCTGTGGGAAAGCCTCGTGGAAAGAAAGCCCTCGTGGGAAAGCCTCGTGGAAAGCCTCGAGGGAAAGCCACTGATCCCTTAATCCTCTCGTCGGGAAGCATGACACTGCTGATACAGATTGGGAGGAAAGCGCACGTGCATGCCCCACTCGAGACGAGGACTGACTCCCCTGAGGAGACTCCAGAAGACCCCAAGTTACATGTCAGCACTGCAGATGAATCCTCAGGTTCCAGGCACCAACTCTACACAAGGACTTAGGCCCTGGCATCGACGGGAGAGGAATCCCGAGAGCCCCAGAGCAACTCGCATGGGGACCGGCCTTTCCTGAGGCCACCAGAGCGGGTCCCTGAGGTCCCCGTCGTAAGTCGAGAGCATCTGCCACAACTCGAGAAAATCCAGGAGGTTCTCCCCTCCAGGCGAGATGAGGCCCATTTCCGCTGAGGCGTCTCGAGGCTAATCACACCTAAACTCTGGAATTTCCAAAGGTTCTTCACACCCTTGCTGCAACTCAAGAACTTCCCCTACATACCCGTCTCCAATCGAGAGGAAGCACGAGCGTCCTGCCCACATCCAGAGGGAGCCCGTTTCCGCCTTATAGCTGGAGAGGCGTGATCCTTGCCCTGAGTCCCCCAGATGTCTCAGTCCATTCCAGGGAAACCTGTTTTCCCTGCACTGCCTCGACTTCAAGCCGAGGATCGACTCACACCATGGTGGCACTTGGACAGCCCTGTGGGAAAGCCTCCTTTGAAAGCCTCCTGGAAAAGCCTCAGTGGAATGCCACAGATCCTTGATCCACGCGATGGGAAGCGTGCCACTGCTGCTACAGCTCGGGAGGAAAGCACACGTGCATGCCCCCACTCGAGCCGAGGACTGACTCCACTGGGGAGACTCCAGAAGCAACCCAAGATCCATGTCAGCACTGGAGAGGAATCATCAGCTTCCGGCCCGGACTGCACAAAAGGTCTTAGGCCCCGGCATCGACGGGAGAGGAATCCCGAGAGGCCCCAATGCAACTCGCATGGGACTGGTCTTTCCTAAGGCCACCAGAGCGGGTCCCTGAGGTACCTGTCGAAAGTCGAGAGCACCTGCCGCAACTCGACAAAATCCAGGAGGTTCACCCCTCTAGGCGAGATGAGGCTCATTTCCGCTGAGGCGTCTCGAGGCTAATCACATCTAACCTCTGGAACTTCCAAAAGGTCCTTCACACCATTGCTGCAACTCAAGAAGTTCCCCGACATACCCGTCTCCACTCGAGACGAAGCACGGGAGTACTACTGCCCACATCCAGAGGTGCACCGTTTGCGCCTCATAGCTCGAGAGGAGTGATCCTTTACCTTTGTGTTGGGAAAGAATTCCCGGCGTTCCGGTCGCATCTCAGAGGAGGGCCCTCTCCACAGGAAAGTCGAGAGGAACTCTAGGGTCGTGCCACCATTCCCTGAGTCCCCCAGATGTCTCAGTCCATTCCAGGGAAACCTGCTTTCCCTGCACTGCCTCGACTTTCAAGCCGAGGATCGACTCACACCACGTTGGCACGTGGACAGCCCTGTTGGAAAGCCTCGTGGGAAAGCCTCGTGGGAAAGCCTCGAGGGAAAGCCACAGATCCCTTGATCCACGCGAAACGGAAAGCGCGACACTGCTGCTACAGCTCGGGAGGAAAGCGCACATGCATGCCCCCACTCGACATGAGGACTGACTCCACTGTGGAGACTCCAGAAGTAGCCCAAGATCCATGTCAGCACTGGAGAGGAATCCTCAGGTTCCGGCACCGACTCCACGCAAGATCTTAGGCCACAGCATCAACCGGAGAGGAATCACGAGAGGCCCCCGAGCAACTCGCATGGGACTGGCCTTTCCTGAGGCCACCAGAGCGGGTCCCTGAGGTCCCCATCGTAAGTCGAGAGCACCTGCCGCAATTCGAGAAAATCCAGGAGGTTGTCCCCTCCAGGCGAGATGAGGCCCATTTCCGCTGAGGCGTCTCGAGTTAATCACATCTAACATCTGGAACTTCCAAAGGGTCTTTCACACCCTTGCTGCAACTCAAGAAGTCCCCCGACATACCCGTCTCCACTCTAGAGGAATCAGGAGAGTCCCTCCCACACCCAGAGGAGACCCGTTTCCGCCTCCTAGCTCCAGAGGAGGGATCCTTTCCCTGTGTTGTCAGGAAAGAATTCCCGGCATTCCCGTC
>NW_017214495.1:0-14651 GCF_001704415.2 Capra hircus
GCACGACCTGGAGTTCCTCTCGCCTTTCCTGTGGAGAGCTCCTCTTGAGATGCGACGGGAACGCCGGAATCCTTTCCCGACCACGCAGGGAAAGGATCCCTCCTCTCGAGCTAGGAGGCGGAAACGGGGCTTCCTCTGGATGTGGGCGGGACTCTCATACTTCCTCTCGAGTGGAGACGGGTATATCGGGGAACTTGTTGGGTTACAGCAAGGGTGTGAAGGACCCTTTGGAAGTTCCAGAGGTTAGGTGTGATTAGCCTCGCGGCGCCTCAGCGGAAATGGGCCTCATCTCGCCTGGAGGGGCGAACCTCCTGGATTTTCTCGAGTTGCGGCAGGTGCTCTCGACTTACGACGGGGACATCAGGGACCTGCTCTGGTGGCCTCAGGAAAGGCCAGTCCGCATGCGAGTAATTCGGGGGCCTCTAGGGCCTCCTCTCCCGTCGATGCCGGGGCCTAAGACCTTGTGTAGAGTCGGTACCGGAACCTGAGCATTCCTCTCCAGTGCTGACATGGGATTTTGGGGTACTTTTGGAGTCTCCCTAGGGGAGTCAGTCCTCGTCTCGTTTGGGGGCATGCCAAGTGCGCTTTCCTCCCGGAGATGGGGCAGCAGTGTCATGTTTCCCGTCCGAGTGGATCAAGGAATCAGTGGCTTTTCCTCGAGTCTTTTCCACAAGGCTTTTCCACGAGGCTTTTCCACAGGGCTGTCCCACGTGCCAACGTGGTGTGAGTCGATCCTCGGCTTGAAACTCGAGGCAGTGGCAGGGAATACAGGTTTCCCTGGAATGGACTGAGACCTCTGGGGACTATCAGATTGGTGGCACACCCTGGAGTTCCGCTCGCCTTTCCTGTGGAGAGGACCTCCTCTTCAGATGCGACGGGAAAGCCGGGAATTCTTTCCCGAGAACAGCAGGGAAAGGATCCCTCCTCTCGAGCTAGGAGGCGGAAACGGGGCTCCTCTGGATGTGGGCGGGACTCTCGTGCTTCGTCTCGAGTGGAGACGGGTATGTCGGGGAACTTCTTGAGTTGCAGCAAGGGTGTGAAGGACCCGTTGGAAGTTCCAGAGGTTAGGTGTGACTAGCCTCGAGACGCCTCAGCGGAAAGGGGCCTCATCTCGCCTGGAGGGGAGAACCTCCTGGATTTTCTCGAGTTGGCGGCAGGTGCTCTCGACTTACGACGGGGACCTCAGGGAATCCGCTCTGGTGGCCTCAGGAAAGGACATTCCCCATGCGAGTTGCTCGGGGGCCTCTCGGGATTCCACTCCGCATCGATACTGGGGCCTAAGACCTTGTGTGGAGTCAGGTTCCGGAACCTGAGGTTTCTCTCCAGTGCTGACATGGATCTTGGGGTACTTCTGGAGTCTCCCCAGGGGAGTCAGTCCTCATCTCGAGTGGGGGCATGCACGTGCGCTTTCCTCCCGAGCTGTAGCAGCGGTGTCGCGCTTCCCTTCCAAGTGGATCAAGGGATCTGTGGCTTTCCCTCGAGGCTTTCCCACGAGGCTTTCCCACGAGGCTTTCCCACAGGGCTGTCCCACGTGTCCACCATGGTGTGAGTCGATCCTCGGCTTGAAAGTCGACGCAGTGCAGGGAAAACAGGTTTCCCTGGAATGGACCTAGACATCTGGGGGACTCTGGGAATGGTGGCACGACCCTGGATTTCCTCTCGCCTTTCCTGTGGAGCGCGCCTCCTCTTGGAATGCGACGGGAGGGCCGGGAATTCTTTCCCGACCACGCAGGGAAAGGATCCCTCCTCTCGAGCTAGGAGGCGGGAACGGGGCTCCTCTGGATGTGGGCGGGACTCTCATGCTTCGTCTCGAGTGGAGACGGGTATGTCGGGGAACTTCTTGAGTTGCGGCAAGGGTGTGAAGGACCGTTGGAAGTTCCAGAGGTTAGGTGTGACTAGCCTCGAGACGCCTCAGCGGAAATGGGCCTCATCTCGCCTGGAGGGGAGAACCTCCTGGATTTTCTCGAGTTGCGGCAGGTGCTCTCGACTTACGACGGGGACCTCAGGGACCCGCTCTGGTGGCCTCAGGAAAGGCCAGTCCCCATGCGAGTTGCTCGGGGGCCTCTCGGGATTCCTCTCCCATCGATGCTGGGGCCTAAGACCTTGTGTGGAGTCAGTTACGGGAACCTGAGGATTCCTCTCCAGTGCTGACATGGATCTTGGGGTACTTCTGGAGTCTCCCCAGGGGAGTCAGTCCTCGTCTCGAGTGGGGGCATCCACGTGCGCTTTCACCCGAGCTGTAGCAGCGGTATCCCGCTTCCCTTCGCGTGGATCAAGGGATCCGTGGCTTTCCATCGAGGCTTTCCCACGAGGCTTTCCCACGAGTCTTAACCACAGGGCTGTCCCACGTGTCATCGTGCTGTGGGTCGATCCTCGGCTTGAAATTCGAGGCAGTGCAGGGAAAACAGGTTTCCCTGGAATGGACCTAGACATCTGGGGGACTCTGGGAATGGTGGCACGACCCTGGATTTCCTCTCGCCTTTCCTGTGGAGCCCACCTTCTCTTGAGATGCGAGGAGAACGCCGGGAATTCTTTCCCGAACACGCAGGGAAAGGATCCCTCCTCTCAAGCTATGAGGCGGAAACGGGGCCCCTCTGGATGTTTACGGTACTCTCGTGCTTCCTCTTGAGTGGAGACGGGTATGTCAGGGAACTTCTTGAGTTGCAGCAAGGGTGTGAAAGAACCTTTGGAGTTCCAGAGGTTAGGTGTGATTAGCCTCGAGACGACTCAGCAGAAATGGGCCTCATCACACCTGGAGGGGAGAACCTCCTGGATTTTCTCGAGTTGCGGCAGGTGCTCTCGAATTACGACGGGGACCTCAGGGACCCTCTCTGGTGGCCTCAGGAAAGGCCAGTCCCCATGCGAGTTGCTCCGGGGCCTCTCGGGATTCCTCTCCCGTCGATGAAGGGGCCTAAGACCTTTTGTGGAGTCGTTGCCGGAACGTGAGGATTCCTCTCCAGTCCTGACATGGATCTTGGAGTACTTCTGGAGTCTCCCCAGGGGAGTCAGTCCTCGTCTCGAGTGGGGGCAGGCACGTGCGCTTTCCTCCCAAGCTGTAGCAGCAGTGTCACGCTTCCCTTCGCGTGGATCAAGGGATCTGTGGCTTTCCCACGAGGCTTTCCCACAGGGCTGTCCCACGTGCCACCGTGGTGTGAGTCGATCCTCGGCTTGAAAGTCGAGGCAGTGCAGGGAAAACAGGTTTCCCTGGAATGGACGGAGACATCTGGGGGACTCTGGGAATGGTGGTACGACTCTGAAGTTCCTCTCGCCTTTCCTGTGGAAAGCGACTCCTCTTGAGATGCGACGGGAACGCCGGGAATTCTGTCCCGACCACACAGGGAAAGGATCCCTCCTCTCGAGCTAGGAGGCGGAAGCGGGACTGCTCTGGATGTGGGTGGGCCTCTCGTGCTTCCTCTCGAGTGGAGACGGGTATGTCGGGGAACTTCTTGAGTTGCAGCAAGGGTGTGAAGGACCCTTTGGAAGTTCCAGAGTTTAGGTGTGATTAGCCTCGAGACGCCTCAGCGGAAATGGCGTCATCTCGCCTGGAGGGGAGAACCTCCTGGATTTTCTCGAGTTGCGGCAGGTGCTCTCGACTTGAGACGTTGTCCTCAGGGACCCGCTCTGGAGGCCTCTGGAAATGCCAGTCCCCATGGGAGTTGCTCGGGGACCTCTCGGGATTCCTCTCCCGTCGATGCCGGGGCTTAAGTCCATGTGTGGAATCGGTGTCGGAACCTGAGGAGTACTCTCCAGTGCTGACATGGATCTTGGGGAACTTCTGGAGCCTACCCAGGGGACTCAGTCCTCGTCTCGAGTTGGTGCATCCACGTGAGATTTGCTCCCGAGCTGAAGCAGCAGTGTCACGCTTCCCTTCGCGTGGATCAAGGGATCTGTGGCTTTCCCCCGAGGCTTTCCCACGAGGCTTTCCCACAGGGCTGTCCCACGTGCCACCGTGTTGTGAGTCGATTCTCGGCTTGAAAGTCGAGGCAGTGCAGGGAAAACAGGTTTCCCTGGAATGGACTGAGACATCTGGGGGACTCTGGGAATGGTGGCACAACCCAGGAGTTCCTCTCGCCTTTCCTGTGGAGAGCGCCTCCTCTTGAGATGCGACGGGAACCCCGGGAATTCTATCCCGACCACGCAGGGAAAGGATCCCTCCTCTCGAGATAGGAGGCGGAAACGGGACTCCTCTCGATGTGGGCGGGACTCTCGTGCTTCCTCTCGAGTGGAGACGGATATGTCGGGGAACTTCTTGAGTTGCAGCAAGGGTGTGAAGGACTCTTTGGAAGTTCCAGAGGTTAGGTGTGATTAGCCTCGAGACCCCTCAGCGGAAATGGGCCTCATCTCGCCTGGAGGGGAGAACCTCCTGGATTTTCTCGAGTTGTGGCAGGTGCTCTCGAGTTATGACGGGGACATCAGGGACCCTCTCTGGTGGCCTCAGGAAAGGCCAGACGCCATGCGAGTTGCTCGGGGGCCTCTCGGGATTCCTCTCCCGTAGATGCAGTCGCCTAAGACCTTGTGTGGAGTCGGTGCCGGAACCTGAGGATTCCTCTCCAGTGCTTACATGGATCTTGGGGTACTTCTGGAGTCTCCCAGGTGAGTCAGTCCTGATATCTATTGGGGTCATGCATATGCAATTTCCTCCAGAGCTGTAGCAGCAGTGTCACTCTTCCCTTCGCGTGGATCCAGGAATCTGCGGCTTTCCTTGGAGGCTTTCCCACGAGGCTTTCCCACGAGGCTTTCCCACGACGTTTTCCCACTGGGCTGTCCCATGTACCACCGTGGTGTGAGTCGATCCTCGGCTTGAATGTCGAGGCAGTGCTGGGAAAACTGGTTTCCCTGTTATGGACTGAGCATCTGGGGGACTCTGGGAATAGTGGCACGACCCAGGAGTTCCTCTCGCCTTTCTGTGGTGAGCGCCTCCACTTGAGATGCGACGGGATCGCCGGGAATTCTTTCTCGACCACACAGGAAATGAATCCCTCATCTGGAACTATGAAGCGGAAACGGGGCTCCTCTGGATGTGGGTGGGACTCTCGTGCTTCCTCTCGATTGGAAACGGGTATGTCGAGGAACTTCTTGTGTTGCAGCAAGGGTGTTAAGGACCCTTTGGAAGTTCCAGAGGTTAGGTGTGATTAGCATCGAGACGCCTCAGGGGAAATGGCCCTCATCTCGCCTGAAGGGGAGAACCTCCTGGATTTTCTCGAGTTGGGGCAGGTACTGTGGACTTAAGACGGGGACCTCAGGGACCGCCCTGGTGGCCTCAGGAAATGCCAGTCCCCATGCGAATTGCTCGGGGGCCTCTCGGGATTCCTCTCCTGTCGGTGCCGGGGCCTAAGACCTTGTGTGTAGTAGATGCCGGAACCTGAGGATTCCTCTCCAGCCCTGACATGGATCTTGGGGTACTTCTGGAGTCTCCCCAGGGAAGTCAGTCCTGGTCTCGAGTGGGGGCATGCTCGTGCGCTTTCCTCCCGAGCTGGAGCAGCTGTGTCGCGCTTCCCTTCGTGTGGATCAATGGATCTGTGGCTTTCCCTCGAGGCTTTCCTACGAGGCTTTCCCACGAGGCTTTCCCACAGGGCTGTCCCACGTGCCACCGTGGTTTGAGTCGATCCTCGGCTTGAAAGTCGAGACAGTGCAGGGAAAACAGGTTTCCCTGGAATGGACTGAGACATGTGGGGGATTTGGGAATGGTGGCACGACCCTGGAGTTCCTCTCGCCTTTCCTGTGGAGAGCGCCTCCTCTTGAAATGCGCCGGGAACGCCGGGAATTCTTTCCCGACCACGCAGGGAAAGGATCCCTCCTCTGGATCTATCAGGCGGAAACGGGGCTCCTCTGGATGTGGGCGGGACTCTCGTGCTTCCTCTCGAGTGGAGTCAGGTATGTTGGGGAACTTCTTGAGTTGCAACAAGGGTGTGAAGGACCCTTTGGAAGTTCCAGAGTTTAGGTGTGATTAGCCTCGAGACGCCTCAGCGGAAATGGGCCTCATCTCGCCTGGAGGGGAGAACCTCCTGGATTTTCTCGAGTTGCGGCAGGTGCTCTCCACTTGAGACGTTGTCCTCAGGGACCCGCTCTGGAGGCCTCTGGAAATGCCAGTCCCCATGGGAGTTGCTCGGGGACCTCTCGGGATCCTCTCCCGTCGATGCCGGGGCCTAAGACATTGTGTGGAGTCGGTTCCGTAACCTGAGGATTCCTCTCCAGTGCTGAAAAGGATCTTCGGGAACTTCTGGGCTCTCCCCAGTGGAGTCAGTCCTCGTCTCGAGTGGGGGCATACAAGTGCGCTTTACTCTCGAGCTGTAGCAGCATTGTAACGCTTCCCTTCGCGTGGATCAAGCGATCTGTGGCTTTCCCTCGAGGCTTTCCCACGAGGCTTTCCCGCGAGGCTTTCCCACAGGGCTGTCCCACGTGGCAACGTGGTGTGAGTCGATCCTCTGCTTGAAAGTCGAAACAGTGCAGGGAAAACAGGTTTCCCTGGAATGGACTGAGATATCTGGAGGACTCTGGGAATGGTGGCACAACCCTCCAGTTCCTCTCGCCTTTCCTGTGGAGAGCGCCTGCCGGAAGCCTTTGTGAGGAATCCCTCCCGTGACAAGGTCATGAGGAAGGAAGCTGACATACGCAAGGCGTGCTCAGACTTCTGGGGCCCCTCTGGAAATTCCTAAGCATGTACCCCAACAAAAATCTGCCGGCTTTTGTGCTCTGCTTTTCCACTCTTCTGACATTTTCTGGAAAAAAGTCAATTCAGGGCTTTAGTCTTCTGCATTTGAAAGAGTGTTTCAATCCAAAAAACCCCTCCGATGGCTTTCTAGCCTGCCTGCAGGACTCTGCAAGTGTGTTTGTTTGAGGCCTCCTGACCGCAGGAGGCACAGGAAGCTTAAAACATCCTAGGAATGTAGGGGCTTCCGAGGAGTCAAAATCTTTAGAATAGGACTGATTATAAGTTTCATTTGTTGAGTCAATGTTTGCTGCCAAATTTTCATATCCTTTATTTTTAGATATAGTTGGTATATAGAAAAACAAGTAGTAGACCTAGTATTAGCAACATTAGATCCTCGAGTTAAGTACCTTCTTTGTTATATCCCACTGCACCTTTGTTCTATCGCACTGCACCTTTGTTCTATAGAGATGTAACTTTAATGCTTTAAGGAGATGCAGATTAAAAAAAACACTTCAGGGGAAACAAAATTAACATTCATTAAGGAAGAGAGCTAAAAAGTGTTAACAAGCCTCTTGGCCAGAAGATAATGTAAATCACCAGAGACCTTTTGTATACAAAATGATGTATAGAAAGAGTCTGCGCTGCGAACGCTACATAATTCTGTGTTACCCATTGATCTCCATGTTTTATCAAAAGTATAAAAGGCCTTCTGAACAATAAAGGATTGGACCAGTTTCTCGAACTAGTCTCTCGGCCTAGTTTCTTGGGACTCTGGATCCCCCCATGTCTCTCTCTCTCTCTTCTTCTCTCCCCTTCCCTCTCTCTGCTCTTTACTTTAACTTCAGGCTGAATCTCCATCTGGGGCGCAGAGGCTCGCCAGGTCTACTTACTTGCCCCGGCTGTTAAGACCCGCACCAAAGGGAGCTTAAGGCGAGGCACCCTTAGACATTCAAGCGGGCGCCGGTGGCCAAACGTAGATGGTGCAAATTCCTTGTCTGGAATTTTAATGGCCTTTCGTGAAAACCAAGCTATTCAGCCCTCTTCCTCCACTTAATCTTCTTATTACACTATAGTTTCTTAACCTAATCTCACATTAATAAACAAACAAGTCTTTCCACGCCAACGCCGTCCACCCTTCGAATTCCCTGGATCCACCGGGGCTGGACCCTGGCAAGCGCCTCCACTTGAGATGCGACGGGAACGTGGGGAATTGTTTCCCCACCACGCAGGAAAAGGATCCCTCCTCTCGAGCTAGGAGGCGGAAACGGGGCTCCTCTGGATGTGGGCGGGACTCTCGTGCTTCCTCTCGAGTGGAGACGGGTATGTCAGAGAATTTCTTGAGTTGCAGCAAGGGTGTGAAGGACCCTTTGGAAGTTCCAGATGTTAGATGTGATTAGCCTCGAGACGCCTCAGCGGAAATGGGCCTCATTTCGCCTGGAGGGGAGAACCTCCTGGATTTTCTCGAGTTGCGGCAGGTGCTCTTGACTTACGACGGGGACCTCAGGGACCCGCTCTGGTGGCCTCAGGAAAGTCCAGTCCCCATGCGAGTTGCTCGGGGGCCTCTCGGGATTCCTCTCCCATCGATGCCGGGGCCCTAGATCTTGTGCGGAATCGGTGCCGTAACCTGAGCATTCCTCTCCAGTGCTGACATGGATCTTGGGGTACTTCTGGAGTTTGCCCAAGGGAGTCAGTCCTCGTCTCGAGAGGGGGCATGCACGTGCGCTTTCCTCCCGAGCTGTAGCAGCAGTGTCGCGCTTCCCTTCCCGTGGATAAAGGGATCTGTGGCTTTCCCTCGAGGCTTTCCCACAGGGCTGTCCCACGTGCCACCGTGGTGTGAGTCGATCCTCGGCTTGAAAGTCGAAACAGTGCAGGGAAAACAGGTTTCCCTGGAATGGACTGAGACATCTGGAGGACTCTGGGAATGGTGGCACGACCCTGGAGTTCCTCTCACCTTTCCTGTGGAGAGTGCCTCCTCTTAAGATGCGACAGGAACGCCGGGAATTCTTTCCCGAAAACGCAGGAAAAGGATCCCTCCTCTCGAGCTAGGAGGCGGAAACGGGGCTCCTCTGGATGTGGGCGGGACTCTCGTGCTTCCTCTCGAGTGGAGACGGGTATGTCAGAGAACTTCTTGAGTTGCAGCAAGGGTGTGAAGGACCCTTTGGAAGTTCCAGATGTTAGATGTGATTAGCCTCGAGACGCCTCAGCGGAAATGGGCCTCATTTCGCCTGGAGGGGAGAACCTCCTGGATTTTCTCGAGTTGCGGCAGGTGCTCTTGACTTACGACGGGGACCTCAGGGACCCGCTCTGGTGGCCTCAGGAAAGTCCAGTCCCCATGCGAGTTGCTCGGGGGCCTCTCGGGATTCCTCTCCCATCGATGCCGGGGCCCTAGATCTTGTGCGGAATCGGTGCCGTAACCTGAGCATTCCTCTCCAGTGCTGACATGGATCTTGGGGTACTTCTGGAGTTTGCCCAAGGGAGTCAGTCCTCGTCTCGAGAGGGGGCATGCACGTGCGCTTTCCTCCCGAGCTGTAGCAGCAGTGTCGCGCTTCCCTTCCCGTGGATAAAGGGATCTGTGGCTTTCCCTCGAGGCTTTCCCACAGGGCTGTCCCACGTGCCACCGTGGTGTGAGTCGATCCTCGGCTTGAAAGTCGAAACAGTGCAGGGAAAACAGGTTTCCCTGGAATGGACTGAGACATCTGGAGGACTCTGGGAATGGTGGCACGACCCTGGAGTTCCTCTCACCTTTCCTGTGGAGAGTGCCTCCTCTTAAGATGCGACAGGAACGCCGGGAATTCTTTCCCGAAAACGCAGGGAAAGGAACCCGTCTCTCGAGCAAGGAGGCGGAAACGGGGCTCCTCTGGATGTGGGCGGGACTCTTGTGCTTCCTCTCGAGTGGAGACGGGTATGTCGGGGAACTTTTAGAGTTGCAGCAAGGGTGTGAAGGACCCGTTGGAAGTTCCAGAAGTTAGGTGTGATTAGCCTCGAGACGCCTCAGCGGAAATGGGCCTCATCTCGCCTGGAGGGGAGAACCTCCTGGATTTTCTCGAGTTGCGGCAGGTGCTCTCGACTTACGACGGGGACCTCAGGGACCTGCTCTGGTGGCCTCAGGAAAGGCCAATCCCCATGCAAGTTGCTCAGGGGCCTCTCGGGATCCTCTCCCGTCGATGCTGGGGCTTAAGACCATGTGTGGAGTCGGTGTCGAAACCTGAGGATTCCTCTCCAGTGCTGACATGGATCTTGGGGTACTTCTGGAGTCTCCCCAGGGGACTCAGTCCTCGTCTCGAGTGGGGGCATCCAAGTGCGCTTTCCTCCCGAGCTGTAGCAGCAGTGTCACGCTTTCCTTCGCATGGATCAAGGGATCTGTGGCTTTCCTTCAAGGCTTTCCCACGAGGATTTCCCACGAGACTTTCCCAAAAGACTGTCCCACGTGCCACCGTGTTGTGAGTCGTTCCTCGGCTTGAAAGTCGAAACAGTGCAGGGAAAACAGGTTTCCCTGGAATGGACTGAGACATCTGGGGGATTCTGGGAATGTGCCTCGATCCTGGAGTTCCTCTCGCCTTTCCTGTGGAGAGCGCCTCCTCTTGAGATGCGACGGGAACGCCGGGAATTCCTTCCCGACCCAGCAGGGAAAGGATCCCTCCTCTCGAGCTAGGAGGCGGAAACGGGGCTCCTCTGGATGTGGGCGGGACTCTCGTGCTTCCTCTCGAGTGGAGACGGGTATGTCGGGGAACTTCTTGAGTTGCAGCAAGGGTGTGAAGGACCCTTTCGAAGTTCCAGAGGTTAGGTGTGATTAGCCTCGAGACGCCTCAGCGGAAATGGGCCTCATCTCGCCTGGAGGGGAGAACCTCCTGGATTTTCTCGAGTTGCGGCAGGTGCTCTCGACTTACGACGGGGACCTCACGGACCCTCTCTGGTGGCCTCAGGAAAGGCCAGTCCCCATGCGAGGTGCTCGGGGGCCTCTCGGGATTCCTCTCCCGTCGATGCCGGGGCCTAAGACCTTGCTTGGAGTCGGTGCCGGAACGTGAGGATTCCTCTCCAGTGCTGACATGGATCTTGGGCTACTTCTGTAGTCTCCCCAGGGGAGTCAGTCCTCGTCTCGAGTGGGGGCATGCAGGTGCGCTTTCCTCCCGAGCTGTAGCAGCAGTGTCAAGCTTCCCTTCGAGTCGAACAAGGGATCTGCGGCTTTCCCACGAGGCTTTCCCACGAGGCTTTCCAACAGGGCTGTCCCACGTGCCACCGTGGTGTGAGTCGATCCTCGGCTTGAAAGTCGAGGCAGTGCAGGGAAAACAGGTTTCCCTGGAATGGACTGAGACATCTGAGGACTCTGGGAATGGTGGCACGACCCTGGAGTTCCTCTCGCCTTTCCTGTGGAGAGCGTGTCCACTTGAGATGCGACGGGAACGCGGGGAATTCTTTCCCCACCACGCAGGAAAAGGATTCCTACTCTCGAGCTATGAGGCGGAAACGGGTCTCCTCTGGATGTGGGCGGGACTCTCGTGCTTCCTCTCGAGTGGAGACGGGTATGTAGGGGAACATCTTGAGTTGCAGCAAGGGTGTAAAGGACCCTTTGGAATTTCCCGATGTTAGATGTGATTAGCCTCGAGAGTCCTCAGAGGAAATGGGCCTCATCTCGCCTGGAGGGGAGAAACTCCTGGATTTTCTCGAGTTGCTTCAGGTGTTCTCTACTTACGACGGGGACCTCAGGGACCCGCTCTGGTGGCCTCAGGAAAGGCCAGTCCCCATGCGTGTTGCTCGGGGGCCTCTCGGGATTCCTCTCCCGTCGATGCCGGGGAATAAGACCTTGTGTGGAGTCGGTGCCGGAACCTGAGGATTCCTCTCCAGTGCTGACATGGATCTTGGGGTACTTCTGGAGTCTCCCCAAGGGAGTCAGTCCTCGTCTCGTGTGGGGGCATGCACGTGCGCTTTCCTCACGAGCTCTAGCTGCAGTTTCACGCTTCCGTTTGCGTGGATCAAGGGATCTGTGGCTTTCCCTCGAGGCTTTCCCAGGAGGCTTTCCCACGAGGCTTTCACACAGGGCTGTCCCACGTGCCACCGTGGTGTGAGTCGATCCTCGGCTTGAAAGTCAGAGGCAGTGCAGGGAAAACAGGTTTCCCTGGAATGGACTGAGACATCTGGGGAACTCTGGGAATGGTGGCACGACCCTGGAGTTCCTCAGGCCTTTCCTGTGGAGAGTGCCTCCTCTTGAGATGCGACGGGAACACCGGGAATTCTTTCCCGACCACGCAGGGAAAGGATCCCTCGTTTCGAGCTAGGAGGCAGAAACGGGGCTCCTCTGGAAGTGGGACGGACTCTCGTGCTTCCTCTTCAGTGGAGATGGGTATATCAGGGAACTTCTTGAGTTGCAGCAAGGGTGTGAAGGACCCTTTGGAAGTTCCAGATGTTAGATGTGATTAGCCTCAAGTCGCCTCAGCGGAAATGGGCCTCATCTCGCCTGGAGGGGAGAACCTCCTGGATTTTCTCGAGTTGCGGCAGGTGCTCTCGACTTACGACGGGGACCTCAGGGACCCGCTCTGGTGGCCTCAGGAAAGGCCAGTCCCCATGCGAGTTTCTACGGGGGCCTCTCGGGATTCCTCTCCCGTCGATGCCGGGGCCTAAGATCTTGTGTGGACTCGGTGCCGGAATCTGAGGATTCCTCTCCAGTGCTGACATGGATCTTGGTGTACTTCTGGAGTCTCCCGAGAAGAGTCAGTCCTCGTCTCGAGTGGGGACATGCACGTGCGCTTTCCTCCCGAGCTGTAGCAGCAGTGTCACGCTTCCCTTTGCTTGGATAAAGGGATCTGTGGCTTTCCCTCGAGGCTTTCCCACGAGGCTTTCCCACAGGGCTGTCCCACGTGCCACCGTGGTGTGAGTCGATACCTCGGCTTGAAAGTCAAGGCAGTGTAGGGAAAACAGGTTTCCCTGGAATGGACTGAGACATCTGGGGGACTCTGGGAATGGTTGCACGACCCTGGAGTTCCTGTCGCCTTTTCTGTGGAGAGCGCCTCCTCTTGAGATGCGACGGAAACGCCGGGAATTCCTTCCCGACCACGCAGGGAAAGGATCCCTCCTCTCGAGCTAGGAGGCGGAAACGGGGCTCCTCTGGATGTGGGCGGAACTCTCGTGCTTGCTCTCGAGTGGAGACGGGTATTTCGGGTAACTTCTTGAGTTGCATCAAGGGTGTGAAGGACCCTTTGGAAGTTCCAGAGGTTAGGTGTGATTAGCCTTGAGAAGCCTCAGCGCAAATGGGCCTCATCTCGCCTGGAGGGGAGAACCTCCTGGATTTTCTCGAGTTTGGCAGGTGCTCTCGACTTAAGATGGGGACCTTAGGGACCCGCTCTGGTGGCCTCAGGAAAGGCCAGTCCCCATGCGAGTTGCTTGAGGGCCTCTCGGGAATCCTCTCCCTTCGATGCACGGGCCTAAGACCTTGCGTGGAGTCGGTGCCGGAACCTGAGGATTCCTCTCCAGTTCTGACATGGATCTTGGGGTACTTCTGGAGTCTCCCCAGGGGAGTCAGTCCTCGTCTCGCGTGGGGCATGCACGTGCGCTTTCCTCCCGAGCTGTAGCAGCAGTGTCACGCTTCCCTTCGCGTGGATCAAGGGATCTGTGGCTTTCCCGCGGGGCTTTCCCACAGGGATGTCCCACGTGCCACAGTCGTGTGAGTCGATCCTCGGCTTGAAATTCGAGGCAGTGCAGGGAAAACAGGTTTCCCTGGAATGCACTGAGACATCTGGGGGACTCTGGGAATGGTGGCACGACCCTGGAGTTCCTCTCGCATTTTCTGTGGAGAGCGCCTCCTCTTGAAATGCGACGGGAACGCCGGGAATTCTTTCCAGACCACGCAGGGAAAGGATCCCTCCTCTCGAGCAAGGAGGCGGACACGGGGCTCCTCTGGATGTGGGCGGGACTCTCGTGCTTCCTCTCGAGTGGAGACGGGTATGCCCGGGAACGTCTTGAGTTGCAGCAAGGGTGTGAAGGACCCTTTGGAAGTTTCAGAGGTTCGGTGTGATTAGCCTCAAGACGCCTCAGCGGAAATGGGCCTCATCTCGCCTGGAGGGGAGAACCTCCTGGATTTTCTCGAGTTGCGGCAGGTGCTCTCGACTTACGACGGGGACCTCAGGGGCCTGCTGTGGTGGCCTCAGGAAAGGCCAGACGCCATGCGAGTTGCTCGGGGCCCTCTCGGGATTCCTCTCCCGTAGATGCAGTCGCCTAAGACCTTGTGTGGAGTCGGTGCGGAACCTGAGGTTTCCTCTCCAGTGCTGACATGGATCTTGGGGTACTTCTCGCGTCTCCGCAGGGAGTCAGTGCTCGTCTCGAGTGGGGGCATGCACAGTGCGCGTTCCTCCCGAGCAGTAGCAGCAGTGTCACGCTTGCCTTCGCGTGTGTCAAGGGTTCTGTGGCTTTCCTTGAGGCTTCCCACGAGGCTTTCCAACGAGGTTTTCGCACAGGGCTGTCCCACGTGCCACCTGGTGTGAGTCGATCCTCGGCTTGAAAGTCGAGGCAGTGCAGGGAAACAGGTTTCCCTGGAATGGACTGAGACATCTGGGGGACTCTGGGAATGTGGCACGACCCTGGAGTTCCTCTCGCCTTTCCTGTGGAGACGCTCCTCTTGAGATGCGACGGAACGCCGGGAATTCTTTCCGACACGCAGGGAAAGGATCCCTCCTCTCGAGTTCGGAGGCGAAACGGGGCTCCTCTGGATGTGGCGGGACTCTCGTGCTTCCTCTCGAGTGGAGACGGGTATGTCCGGGAACTTCTTGAGTTGCCAGCAAGGGTGTGAAGGACCCTTTGGAAGTTCCAGAGGTTAGGTGTGATTAGCCTCGAGACGCCTCAGCGGAAATGGGCCTCATCTCGCCTGGAGGGTGGAACCTCCTGGATTTTCTCGAGTTGCGGCAGGTGCTCTCGACTTACGACGGGCCTCAGGAACCCGCTCTGCGTGGGCCTCAGGAAGGCCAGTCCCCATCGGTTGCTCGGGTCTTCTCGGATTCCTCTTCCCGTCGAT
>NW_017214496.1:0-14649 GCF_001704415.2 Capra hircus
GACGGGAACTCAGGGACCCGCCCGCTCTGGTGCTGCAGGAAAGGCCAGTCCCCATGCGAGTTGCTCGGGGGCCTCTCGGAATTCTCTTCCGTCGATGCGGGGCCTAAGACCTTGTGTGGAGTTGGTGCCAGAACCTGAGGATTCCTCTCCAGGGCTGACATGGATCTTGGGGTACTTCTGGAGTCTCCCAGGGGAGTCAGTCCTCGTCCCGAGTGAGGGCATGCACGTGCACTTTCTCCCGAGCTGTAGCAGCAGTGTCACGCTCCCCTTCGCGTGGATCAAGGGATCTGTGGCTTTCCCTCGAGGCTTTCCCACAAGACTTCCCACGAGGCTTTCCCACAGGGCTGTCCCACGTGCCAACGTGGTGTGAGTCGATCCTCGGCTTGAAAGTCGAGGCAGTGCAGGGAAAACAGGTTTCCCTGGAATGGACTGGGACATCTGGTGGACTCTGGGATGTGGCACGACCCTGGAGTTCCTCTCGCCTTTCCTGTGGAGAGCGCCTCCTCTTGAAATGCGACGGAATGCCGGGAATTCTTTCCCGTCCCGCAGGGAAAGATCCCTCTCTCGAGCTATGAGCGGAAACGGGGCTCCTCTGGATGTGGGCGGGACTCTCGTTTCCTCTCGAGTGGAGACGGGTATGTCGGGGAACTTCTTCAGTTGCAGCAAGGGTGTGAAGGACTCTTTGGAAATTCAAGAGGTTAGGTGTGATTAGCCTCGAGTCGCCTCAGCATAAATGGGCCTAATCTCGCCTGGAAGGGAGAACCTCCTGGATTTTCTCGA
Organism: Capra hircus; assembly: GCF_001704415.2. Taxonomy (NCBI): domain Eukaryota; kingdom Metazoa; phylum Chordata; class Mammalia; order Artiodactyla; family Bovidae; genus Capra; species Capra hircus. Next base: position 781 of record NW_017214496.1, read on the forward strand.
GTTGCGGCAGGTGCTCTCGACTAACGATGGTGACCTCAGGGACCCGTTCTGGTGGCCTCACGAAAGGCCAGTCCCCATGCGAGTTGCTTGGGGGACTCTCGGGATTCCTCTCCCTTCGATGCCGGGGCCCTCAGACCTTGTTTGGAGTCGGTGACGGAACCCGTGGATTCCTCTCAGTGTTGACATTGATCCTGGGGTACTTCTGGAGTCTCCCCAGGGAGTTAGTCCCACGTCTCGAGTGGGGGGATGCACGTGCGCTTTCCTCCCGAGCTGTAGCAGCAGTGTCACCCTTCCCTTTGCGTGGATCAAGGAATCTGTGGCTTTTCCTCGAGGCTTTTCCACGAGGCTTTCCCACGAGGCTTTCCACAGGGTTGTCCCATGTGCCACCGTGGTGTGAGTCGATCCTCGGCTTGAATGTCGAGGCAGTGCAGGGAAAACAGGTTTCCCTGGAATGGACTGAGACATCTGGGGACTCTGGGAATGGTGGCACGACCCTGGAGTTCCTCTCGCCTTTCCTGTGGACAGCGCCTCCTCTTGAGATGCGACGGGAACGCCGCGAATTCTTTCCCGACCACGCAGGTAAATGATCCCTCCTCTCGAACTTGGAGGCTGAAACGGGGCTCCTCTGGATGTGGCCGGGACTCTCGTGCTTCCTCTCGAGTGGAGACGGGTATGTCGGGGAACTTCTTGAGTTGCAGCAAGGGTGTGAAGGACCTTTGGAATTCCAGAGTTTAGGTGTGTTTTGAGTCGAGACGCCTTAGCGGAAACGGGCCTCATCTCCCTGGAGGGGAGAATCTTCTGGATTTTTTCGAGTTGCGGTAGGTGCTCTCGCCTTACGACGGTGACCACTGGGACCCGCTCTGGTGGCCTCAGGAAAGGCCAGTCCCCATGCGAGTTGCTCGGGAGCCTCTCGGATTCCTCTCCCGTCGATGCCAGGGCCTAAGACCTTGTGTGGAGTCGGTGCCTGCCGGGGTCCAGCCCCGGTGGATCCAGGAATTCGAAGGGGTCGACGGCGTTGGCTTGGAAAGACTTGTTTGTTTATTAATGTAAGATTAGATTAAGAAACTATAGTGTAGTAAAAAGATTAAGTGGAGGAAGAGGGCTGAATAGCTTGGTTTATGCGGAAGGCCAATAAAATTCCAGACAAGGAATTTGCACCATGTACGTTGGGCCACCGGCGCCCGCTTGAATATCTAAGGGTGCCTCGCCTTAAGCTCCCTTTCGTGCGGGTCTTAACAGCCGGGGCAAGTAAGTAGACCTGGCGATCCTCCCGCCCCAGATGGAGATTCAGCCTGAAGTTAAAGTAAAGAGCAGAGAGAGGGAAGGGGAGAGAAGAAGAGAGAGAGAGAGACATGGGGGGAGCCAGAGTCCCAAGAAACCAGGCCGAGAGACTAGTTCGAGAAACTGGCCCCCATCCTTTATTGTTCAGAAGGCCTTTTATACTTTTGATAAAACACGAGATCAATGGGTAACACAAAATTATGTAGCGTTCGCAACCCAGATTCTTTCCGTATATCATTTTGTATACAAAAGGTCTCAGGTGATTTACATTATCTTTTGGCCAAGAGGCTTGTTAACACTTTTTGGCTCTCTTCCTTAATGAATGTTAATTTTGTTTCCCCTGAAGTGTTTTTTTTTTTTTAATCTGCATCTCCTTAAAGCATTAAAGTTACATCTCTATAGAACAAAGGTGCAGTGGGATATAACAAAGAAGGTACTTAACTCAAAGATCTAATGTTGCTAATACCAGTCTACTACTTGTTTTTCTATATACCAACTATATCTAAAAATAAAGGATATGAAAATTTGGCAGCAAGCATTGACCCAAAAAATGAAACCTTTAATCAGTCCTATTCTAAAGATTTTGACTCCTCGGAAGCTCCTACATTCCTAGGATGTTTTAAGCTTCCTGTGCCTAATGCGGTCAGGAGGCCTCAACAATCACATGCGCAGCTGTACGAGTCCTGCAGGCAGGCTAGAAAAGCCATCGGAGGGGTTTTTGTATTGAAACACTCTTTCAAATGCAGAAGACTAAAGCCCTGAATTTGACTTTTTCCAGAAATGTCAGAAGAGTGGAAAAGCAGAGCAGCAAAAGCCGGCAGATTTTTGTTGGGGTACGTGCTTAGGAATTTGAAGAGGGGTCCCTGAAGTCTGAGCACGCCTTGCGTATGTCAGCTTCCTTCCTCATGACCTTGTCACGGGCGGGATTCCTCACACTGGCTCCCAGCATCTCACCCTTTTTTATTTTAAATAATTAATTATTTATGTTTAAAATCAGGTGCAGTTTGGTCGCGAGATTCCGAATGCTCTGCGAAGAATCTAGACAATACAGGGAAGAATGATTACGAGGAGCAAGATTATAAAGAGTAGACAGAATAGTCTTTCCAGAAATGAAAGTTAGAGAAAGTGTGGAAAAGTCATTGGCTTCTCCTGCGGTGGTAAAATCTAATCGGGAGTGTTCCAAGGTCTGAATCTGGTTATGCAGTTTCCCTAAGTCTAAACTAATATCTGAGCTGTTCCAAAACACCTAAAACTTGATTTTTTAACATATTGGGCATTTACACTTGTTGAGTCAATGACCGCTCCATAGTAACAATAACAGTTATTGTAACACAGCAAGAACATAATTATCATATCAATAAGTTGTTACAGTTACAGGACATCTTTAAAACCACAAAAAGAGCAGACATTACTTTGAGGAGTTAAACAAGATGAAAACATCCATGGGTTCACAAGTCGCTACATTAGGTACCTTAAGTTTTCTGGAATCATTGGTGAAAAGAAGAACATAAGGAGAGGATAGACAAGCCAAAATAGAGTAAATAGAGTCATTTTCTGGTTGGAGTTTGCGCTGCAGCAGCTGTTAGTCCCGCCGGGATCTTGATGTTTCTTTTGCCTCTTCTGCCGGTGGGAGCAGCGGCCTTCACCCCGCCCTCTGACACTGGCGCTGTTACGGGGCTGCGAGTGCGGTGCACTGGGTTCCGTCAGTCAGGCTGGCCCCGCCCGCAGCTTTTGGTGGCACGGCTGTTTCCCGCGGCGGTGGCGGCAGAGAAGTTCCCTTTTTCTTTTGTGGCGAATCAGTCTGTCCGGGATCCAAATTGACGAATCTGCACCCTGTGGAAAAATATAAACACTTCCTCGACCCGCAGCAAATTCTGGGTCGGGATCTTTTTGTTATCTGGAGATCTTTTTGCTTTACCAATGGCTTTTTATTTTACTGTTCCAAACGAATCAGCATTTAACTTATTACAAAGAGAACATGTTTGTAAAATCTGATGGGGGAAAACTATACTTAATTTCTCCTTTTTTAATTTTTGAATTAACAAAGCACGTGAGGGTAAATGATGCAAGATCTGATCACAAGAATTTCCTATAGCAATCTGCCAATCATCAAACATTTGAAAAGCATCAAGTTGTTTTTTGTTATATGGAATTACAATTTTTGATGGCTCTTTACTAGAACAATTTAATAAATCAGTATGCTTGAATTAATCTTTTAAATTAATATGGCAGTAATTTTTTCTTAGGCAGAGGCCATTGTTCCACCAAGTTGGGATAAGATAAAACTATTTTTTGGGGGGTCATTAGATGGAACCAATGGGCCTTCTTGTCACAAGCATCCTGTAGGTATACATTTCGTGGCAAGAATAATTTAATCTCCTTTTTTGGCAATATTAATCTTAATTAACTGATCATTTAAAGCCTCATTCACTTTAACGAAAGCCAACTGTGTCACACTAGTCAACTTTTTCTTAGAACTGGGATTAGGATTGTTATTTTTCAGCAATCAAACAAAGGCTTTAAATCTACAAAAGTCAGTTTTAAATGTGGGCATATCCAATTAATATCACCTAATAATTTTTGGAAATCATTTAAAGTTAGTAAATCAATCTCTCAGCAGCTTTAAAAGGACATTATCAGTTTTAAAACTTTTGGCAGACCCAAATATAAGAAGCAAGAAAAGCTTTTTAATGATCTTTTTATAACCCAAATCTGGTCTATAGCCTTTTAGATGACAAGTAACCATTTAATCTTAGCTTGAATACTTCCAGCAACGGGGAGCTCACTATTCACCAAGGTTTTTAAACTCTCTCTCACCTCTTACTCTATAGCATTTTTATCCTGCATACCACCTTTTCTAATCCCACCAACTCCTTTTCAGTAGTATATGTTGGCCAGGAGCTGCGCTAGTCTCTCAGCAATGTAAGAAACGTTTTGTCTATTGTCTAACAGCCATGACATTTTATATCTTTAAAAAATCTTTTAAAGGCCTAGAAGCTGCAATTTTTTGCACCCAAAAAGCTAGATCTAGATCCTCTGGGGCTTTTTTTGTCTGGTTTTTCTGTCTGGTAATAAGGTAAAAGCAAAAGCTGTGCTATTTTTTAATTTTAATTGCACAGTTTTAGCAGGTGGCGATATCAAAACTTCAATTTTTTTTAGTATAATCAGAATTTACTACACAAGACACTACCGAAATTTTTTGAAAAGAAAGCAAGCTATGCCCCAGCACAAGTCTTACAATGTCCTCAGGCAGGGACTAGCCACTGGAATCTGAGTCAGGAGCTATTATTATTAAGGTGGTGGAACTGAGGTCCAGGCCTGAGCTACCTGGGGTTGTTTGGTATCGGCTTTGTTATCTCTGTTTAGCAAGACATTTTGGCAAAAAATGTTCTATTTGGCCTCAAGAGAAACATTTTGCATTGTAAAGTCCTTTTTATTACGAATATTTTTCTTTTTTTTTCCTGTTTTTCTTTCCTTTTTCTTTTTTTTTTTTGTTGGGTGAGGGCCCCTCCTGAGGGGATTTTATGCAAGGAGCAAGCTCTGTTTTAAAAGCTCTTTTGCTCAAAATATTGTCACTATCGTTTTCAAACTTAAGCAATGTTCTGGGAGGCTTTGATATAAAGTGGGGAGTTCTTAAGCCCTGGGAGGCGCAAGCAGAGGTTGCAGTGGTCGCCTTAAATAAGACAACTCTTTTAAAGGTTTGGTTTGTGTAGAGGGGAGGGGGCTCTCCAGGGCGCTCGCCGCTGCGTCCTATAAGCACCCTCCTTCCTCGGGAGGAAGAGTACAGTCTCTCTCCTTTTGTTTGCCAATGGCAGAAAATATGATCTGCGTAATAGGTGGAGACCCACTACGATCCACTGCTATAGTCTCTCCCATAGGCTATTCTAACTAACAGCCTCATGACGGGGGTTCCAGAACATTTGAAATAATATTTTACAGAGCAAAAGCATTTACAGGCCCATGCAAAGTATAATTAGTTTTAGCTGTTTTATTACCTTTATCCAAGTATCTAAATCTCTTTTCTGGAAACCAAGGACATTGGTCTCATAACACTGAGCCTTTTAATCTTTAATTTGTCTTTTTTGTTTAACAGTTACAAAATTACTTGTATAAAGAGGTGTCATTGTTTTGAGTCATTGTTACCCGTGTCAGAAAATTAAGAGTTATAGAAAAGTCTGCCTTGACAAAAAGGTTTTACCTTAGCCAAGGGGGGTTTTGTTTTAAACCCTAAGATAGCAGGTTTCTTTTCAACCTCTAGAGCACCAGGTTTCTCTTAAACCCTTGAACACTTCCCACTCGTCCTCACCCTGTCTATCCTACAGGGGGGGTCCGCAGCACCCTGAGTGGGGTCCTAGCCGTCCCAAACACTCAACACTGGGGGAGTACCCGAAAGTACTCCGGGGGGAGTGATTAAAGTCCACTCCGGGGGGAGCAACAGAGAGTGCTCCGGGGGAGCCAACAGAGAGTGCTCCGGGGGGAGCTTTTGCTCCGAGGAACCTACCTTCGAATAGCCTGTTCCGGGCACCACTTGCCGGGGTCCAGCCCGGTGGATCCAGGGAATTCGAAGGGTGGACGGCGTTGGCGTGGAAAGACTTGTTTGTTTATTAATGTAAGATTAGATTAAGAAACTATAGTGTAGTAAGAAGATTAAGTGGAGGAAGAGGGCTGAATAGCTTGGTTTACGCGGAAGGCCAATAAAATTCCAGACAAGGAATTTGCACCATGTACGTTGGGCCACCGGCGCCCGCTTGAATATCTAAGGGTGCCTCGCCTTAAGCTTCCTTTCGTGCGGGTCTTAACAGCTGGGGCAAGTAAGTAGACCTGGCGAGCCTCCGCGCCCCAGATGGAGATTCAGCCTGAAGTTAAAGTAAAGAGCAGAGAGAGGGAAAGGGGAGAGAAGAAGAGAGAGAGAGAGACATGGGGGGAGCCAGAGTCCCAAGAAACCAGGCCCGAGAGACTAGTTCGAGAAACTGGCCCCCCATCCTTTATTGTTCAGAAGGCCTTTTATACTTTTGATAAAACACGGAGATCAATGGTAACACAAAATTATGTAGCGTTCGCAACCCAGATTCTTTCCGTATATCATTTTGTATACAAAAGGTCTCAGGTGATTTACATTATCTTTTGGCCAAGAGACTTGTTAACACTTTTTGGCTCTCTTCCTTAATGAATGTTAATTTTGTTTCCCCTGAAGTGTTTTTTTTTTAATCTGCATCTCCTTAAAGCATTAAAGTTACATCTCTATAGAACAAAGGTGCAGTGGGATATAACAAAGAAGGTACTTAACTCAAAGATCTAATGTTGCTAATACCAGGTCTTACTACTTGTTTTTCTATATACCAACTATATCTAAAAATAAAGGATAGGAAAATTTGGCAGCAAGCATTGACCCAAAAAATGAAACCATTTAATCAGTCCTATTCTAAAGATTTTGACTCCTCGGAAGCTCCTACATTCCTAGGATGTTTTAAGCTTCCTGTGCCTAATGCGGTCAGGAGGCCTCAAACAATCACATGCGCAGCTGTACGAGTCCTGCAGGCAGGCTAGAAAGCCATCGGAGGGGTTTTTGTATTGAAACACTCTTTCAAATGCAGAAGACTAAAGCCCTGAATTGACTTTTTCCAGAAAATGTCAGAAGAGTGGAAAAGCAGAGCACAAAAGCCGGCAGATTTTTGTTGGGGTACGTGCTTAGGAATTTGAAGAGGGGTCCCTGAAGTCTGAGCACGCCTTGCGTATGTCAGCTTCCTTCCTCATGACCTTGTCACGGGCGGGATTCCTCACACTGGCTCCCAGCATCTCACCCTTTTTTATTTTAAATAATTAATTATTTATGTTTAAAATCAGGTGCAGTTCGGTCGCGAGATTCCGAATGCTCTGCCGAAGAATCTAGACAATACAGGGAAGAATGATTACGAGGAGCAAGATTATAAAGAGTAGACAGAATAGTCTTTCCAGAAATGAAGTTAGAGAAAGTGGTGGAAAAAGTCATTGGCTTCTCCTGCGGTGGTAAAATCTAATCGGGAGTGTTCCAAGGTCTGAATCTGGTTATGCAGTTTCCCTAAGTCTAAACTAATATCTGAGCTGTTCCAAAACACCTAAAACTTGATTTTTTAACATATTGGGCATTTACACTTGTTGAGTCAATGACCGCTCCCAAGTAACAATAACAGTTATTGTAACACAGCAAGAACATAATTATCATATCAATAAGTTGTTACAGTTACAGGACATCTTTAAAACCACAAAAGAGCAGACATTACTTTGAGGAGTTAAACAAGATGAAAACATCCATGGTTCACAAGTCGCTACATTAGGTACCTTAAGTTTTCTGGAATCATTGGTGAAAAGAAGAACATAAGGAGAGGATAGACAAGCCAAAATAGAGTAATAGAGTCATTTTCTGGTTGGAGTTTGCGCTGCAGCAGCTGTTAGTCCCGCCGGGATCTTGATGTTTCTTTTGCCTCTTCTGCCGGTGGGAGCAGCGGCCTTCACCCCGCCCTCTGACACTGGCGCTGTTACGGGGCTGCCGAGTGCGGTGCACTGGGTTCCGGTCAGTCAGGCTGGCCCCGCCCGGCAGCTTTTGGTGCACGGCTGTTTCCCGCGGCGGTGGCGGCAGAGAAGTTCCCTTTTTCTTTTGTGGCGAATCAGTCTGTCCGGGATCCAAATTGACGAATCTGCACCCTGTGGAAAAAATATAAACACTTCCTCGACCCGCAGCAAATTCTGGGTCGGGATCTTTTTGTTATCTGGAGATCTTTTTGCTTTACCAATGGCTTTTTATTTTACTGTTCCAAACGAATCAGCATTTAACTTATTACAAAGAGAACATGTTGTAAAATCTGATGGGGGAAAACTATACTTAATTTCTCCTTTTTTAATTTTTGAATTAACAAAGCACGTGAGGGTAAATGATGCAAGATCTGATCACAAGAATTTCCTATAGCAATCTGCCAATCATCAAACATTTGAAAAGCATCAAGTTGTTTTTTGTTATATGGAATTACAATTTTGATGGCTCTTTACTGAAACAATTTAATAAATCAGTATGCTTGAATTAATCTTTTAAATTAATATGTCAGTAATTTTTTCTTAGGCAGAGGCCATTGTTCCACCAAGTTGGGATAAGATAAAACTATTTTTGGGGGGTCATTAGATGGAACCAATGGGCCTTCTTGTCACAAGCATCCTGTAGGTATACATTTCGTGGCAAGAATAATTTAATCTCCTTTTTTGGCAATATTAATCTTAATTAACTGATCATTTAAAGCCTCATTCACTTTAACGAAAGCCAACTGTGTCACACTAGTCAACTTTTTCTTAGAACTGGGATTAGGATTGTTATTTTTCAGCAATCAAACAAAAGGCTTTAAATCTACAAAAGTCAGTTTTAAATGTGGGCATATCCAATTAATATCACCTAATAATTTTTGGAAATCATTTAAAGTTAGTAAACAATCTCTCAGCAGCTTTAAAAGGACATTATCAGTTTTAAAACTTTTGGCAGACCCAAATATAAGAAGCAAGAAAAGCTTTTTTAATGATCTTTTTATAACCCAAATCTGGTCTATAGCCTTTTAGATGACAAGTAACCATTTAATCTTTGCTTGAATACTTCCAGCAACGGGGAGCTCACTATTCACCAAGGTTTTAAACTCTCTCTCACCTCTTACTCTATAGCATTTTTATCCTGCATACCACCTTTTCTAATCCCACCAACTCCTTTTCAGTAGTATATGTTGGCCAGGAGCTGCGCTAGTCTCTCAGCAATGTAAGAAACGTCTTTGTCTATTGTCTAACAGCCATGACATTTTATATCTTTAAAAAATCTTTTAAAGGCCTAGAAGCTGCAATTTTTTGCACCCAAAAAGCTAGATCTAGATCCTCTGGGGCTTTTTTTGTCTGGTTTTTCTGTCTGGTAATAAGGTAAAAGCAAAAGCTGTGCTATTTTTTAATTTTAATTGCACAGTTTTAGCAGGTGGCGATATCAAAACTTCAATTTTTTTAGTATAATCAGAATTTACTACACAAGACACTACCGAAATTTTTTGAAAAGAAAGCAAGCTATGCCCCAGCACAAGTCTTACAATGTCCTCAGGCAGGGGACTAGCCACTGGAATCTGAGTCAGGAGCTATTATTATTAAGGTGGTGGAACTGAGGTCCAGGCCTGAGCTACCTGGGTTGTTTGGTACGGCTTGTTATCTCTGTTTAGCAAGACATTTTGGCAAAAAATGTTCTATTTGGCCTCAAGAGAAACATTTTGCATTTGTAAAGTCCTTTTTATTACGAATATTTTTCTTTTTTTTTCCTGTTTTTTCTTCCTTTTTCTTTTTTTTTTTTGTTGGGTGAGGCCCTCCTGAGGGGATTTTATGCAAGGAGCAAGCTCTGTTTTAAAAGCTCTTTTGCTCGAAAAATATTGTCACTATCGTTTTCAAACTTAAGCAATGTTCTGGGAGGCTTTGGATATAAAGTGGGGAGTTCTTAAGCCCCTGGGAAGGCGCAAGCAGAGGTTGCAGTGGTCGCCTTAAATAAGACAACTTTTTTAAAGGTTTGGTTTGTGTAGAGGGGGAGGGGGCTCTCCAGGGCGCTCGGCCGCTGCGTCCTATAAGCACCCTCCTTCCTCGGGAGGAAGAGTACAGTCTCTCTCCTTTTGTTTGCCAATGGCAGAAAATATGATCTGCGTAATAGGTGGAGACCCACTACGATCCACTGCTATAGTCTCTCCCATAGGCTATCTAACTAACAGCCTCATGACGGGGGTCCAGAAACATTTGAAATAATATTTTACAGAGCAAAGCATTTACAGGCCCATGCAAAGTATAATTAGTTTTCAGCTGTTTTATTACCTTTATCCAAGTATCTAAATCTCTTTTCTGGAAACCAAGGACATTGGTCTCATAACACTAGCCTTTTAATCTTTAATTTGTCTTTTTTGTTTAACAGTTACAAAATTACTTGTATAAAGAGGTGTCATTGTTTTGAGTCATTGTTACCCGTGTCAGAAAATTAAGAGTTTATAGAAAAGTCTGCCTTGACAAAAAGGTTTTACCTTAGCCAAGGGGGGTTTTGTTTTAAACCCTAAGATAGCAGGTTTCTTTTCAACCTCTAGAGCACCAGGTTTCTCTTAAACCCTTGAACACTTCCCACTCGTCCTCACCCTGTCTATCCTACAGGGGGGTCCGCAGCACCCCTGAGTGGGGTCCTAGCCGTCCCAAACACTCAACACTGGGGAGTACCCGAAAGTACTCCGGGGGAGTGATTAAGTCACTCCGGGGGGAGCAACAGAGAGTGCTCCGGGGGGAGCAACAGAGAGTGCTCCGGGGGGAGCTTTTGCTCCGAGGAACCTACCTTCGAATAGCCTGTTCCGGGCACCACTTGCCGGGGTCCAGCCCCGGTGGATCCAGGGAATTCGAAGGGGTGGACGGCGTTGGCGTGGAAAGACTTGTTTGTTTATTAATGTAAGATTAGATTAAGAAACTATAGTGTAGTAAGAAGATTAAGTGGAGGAAGAGGGCTGAATAGCTTGGTTTACGCGGAAGGCCAATAAAATTCCAGACAAGGAATTTGCACCATGTACGTTGGGCCACCGGCGCCCGCTTGAATATCTAAGGGTGCCTCGCCTTAAGCTTCCTTTCGTGCGGGTCTTAACAGCGGGGCAAGTAAGTAGACCTGGCGAGCCTCCGCGCCCCAGATGGAGATTCAGCCTGAAGTTAAAGTAAAGAGCAGAGAGAGGGAAGGGGAGAGAAGAAGAGAGAGAGAGAGACATGGGGGGAGCCAGAGTCCCAAGAAACCAGGCCGAGAGACTAGTTCGAGAAACTGGCCCCCATCCTTTATTGTTCAGAAGGCCTTTTATACTTTTGATAAAACACGGAGATCAATGGTAACACAAAATTATGTAGCGTTCGCAACCCAGATTTTTCCGTATATCATTTTGTATACAAAAGGTCTCAGGTGATTTACATTATCTTTTGGCCAAGAGACTTGTTAACACTTTTTGGCTCTCTTCCTTAATGAATGTTAATTTTGTTTCCCCTGAAGTGTTTTTTTTTTTTAATCTGCATCTCCTTAAAGCATTAAAGTTACATCTCTATAGAACAAAGGTGCAGTGGGATATAACAAAGAAGGTACTTAACTCAAAGATCTAATGTTGCTAATACCAGTCTACTACTTGTTTTTCTATATACCAACTATATCTAAAAATAAAGGATATGAAAATTTGGCAGCAAGCATTGACCCAAAAAATGAAACCTTTAATCAGTCCTATTCTAAAGATTTTGACTCCTCGGAAGCTCCTGCATTCCTAGGATGTTTTAAGCTTCCTGTGCCTAATGCGGTCAGGAGGCCTCAAACAATCACATGCGCAGCTGTACGAGTCCTGCAGGCAGGCTAGAAAGCCATCGGAGGGGTTTTTGATTGAAACACTCTTTCAAATGCAGAAGACTAAAGCCCTGAATTGACTTTTTCCAGAAAATGTCAGAAGAGTGGAAAAGCAGAGCACAAAAGCCGGCAGATTTTTGTTGGGGTACGTGCTTAGGTTGGAAGAGGGGTCCCTGAAGTCTGAGCACGCCTTGCGTATGTCAGCTTCCTTCCTCATGACCTTGTCACGGGCGGGATTCCTCACACTGGCTCCCAGCATCTCACCCTTTTTATTTTAAATAATTAATTATTTATGTTTAAAATCAGGTGCAGTTTGGTCGCGAGATTCCGAATGCTCTGCCGAAGAATCTAGACAATACACAGGGAAGAATGATTACGAGGAGCAAGATTATAAAGAGTAGACAGAATAGTCTTTTCCAGAAATGAAGTTAGAGAAAGTGTGGAAAAAGTCATTGGCTTCTCCTGCGTGGTAAAATCTAATCGGAGTGTTCCAAGGTCTGAATCTGGTTATGCAGTTTCCCTAAGTCTAAACTAATATCTGAGCTGTTCCAAAACACCTAAAACTTGATTTTTTAACATATTGGGCATTTACACTTGTTGAGTCAATGACCGCTCCCATAGTAACAATAACAGTTATTGTAACACAGCAAGAACATAATTATCATATCAATAAGTTGTTACAGTTACAGGACATCTTTAAAACCACAAAAGAGCAGACATTACTTTGAGGAGTTAAACAAGATGAAAACATCCATGGTTCACAAGTCGCTACATTAGGTACCTTAAGTTTTCTGGAATCATTGGTGAAAGAAGAACATAAGGAGAGGATAGACAAGCCAAAATAGAGTAAATAGAGTCATTTTCTGGTTGGAGTTTGCGCTGCAGCAGCTGTTAGTCCCGCCGGGATCTTGATGTTTCTTTTGCCTCTTTCTGCCGGGTGGAGCAGCGGCCTTCACCCCGCCCTCTGACACTGGCGCTGTTACGGGGGCTCGAGTGCGGTGCACTGGGTTCCGTCAGTCAGGCTGGCCCCGCCCCAGCTTTTGGTGCACGGCTGTTTCCCGCGGCGGTGGCGCAGAGAAGTTCCCTTTTTCTTTTGTGGCGAATCAGTCTGTCCGGGATCCAAATTGACGAATCTGCACCCTGTGGGAAAAAATATAAACACTTCCTCGACCCGCAGCAAATTCTGGGTCGGGATCTTTTTGTTATCTGGAGATCTTTTTGCTTTACCAATGGCTTTTTATTTTACTGTTCCAAACGAATCAGCATTTAACTTATTACAAAGAGAACATGTTGTAAAATCTGATGGGGGAAAACTATACTTAATTTCTCCTTTTTTAATTTTTGAATTAACAAAGCACGTGAGGGTAAATGATGCAAGATCTGATCACAAGAATTTCCTATAGCAATCTGCCAATCATCAAACATTTTGAAAAGCATCAAGTTGTTTTTTGTTATATGGAATTACAATTTTTGATGGCTCTTTACTGAACAAATTTAATAAATCAGTATGCTTGAATTAATCTTTTAAATTAATATGGCAGTAATTTTTTTCTTAGGCAGAGGCCATTGTTCCACCAAGTTGGGATAAGATAAAACTATTTTGGGGGGTCATTAGATGGAACCAATGGGCCTTCTTGTCACAAGCATCCTGTAGGTATACATTTGTGGCAAGAATAATTTAATCTCCTTTTTTGGCAATATTAATCTTAATTAACTGATCATTTAAAGCCTCATTCACTTTAACGAAAGCCAACTGTGTCACACTAGTCAACTTTTTCTTAGAACTGGGATTAGGATTGTTATTTTTTCAGCAATCAAAACAAAAGGCTTTAAATCTACAAAAGTCAGTTTTAAATGTGGGCATATCCAATTAATATCACTAATAATTTTTGGAAATCATTTAAAGTTAGTAAACAATCTCTCAGCAGCTTTAAAAGGACATTATCAGTTTTAAAAACTTTTGGCAGACCCCAAATATAAGAAGCAAGAAAAGCTTTTTAATGATCTTTTATAACCCAAATCTGGTCTATAGCCTTTTAGATGACAAGTAACCATTTAATCTTTGCTTGAATACTTCCGCAACGGGGAGCTCACTATTCACCAAGGTTTTAAACTCTCTCTCACCTCTTACTCTATAGCATTTTTATCTGCTACCATACCACCTTTCTAATCCACCAACTCCTTTTCAGTAGTATATGTTGGCCAGGAGCTGC
>NW_017214497.1:0-14647 GCF_001704415.2 Capra hircus
CAGAGAGGGAAAACTTAAAGAAAAAATGACATAATGTTACTAACTGTTGAAACCAAGTGATGGTATGGTGGACTCATTATACATCTTTTGTTTTTAGGGCATGTTTGAAGCTTATTCTTAATTTTCAGTTCAGTTCAGTTCAGTTCAGTCACTCAGTCGTGTCCGACTCTTTGCGACCCCAGAACTGCAACACGCCAGTCCTCCTTGTCCATCACCAACTCCCGGAGTTTACCCCAAACTCATGTCCATTGAGTCAGTGGATGCCATCCAGCCATCTCATCCTCTGCCGTCCCTTCGCCTCCCCCAATCCCTCCCAGCATCAAAGTCTTTTCCAATGAGTCAACTCTTCGCATGAGGTGGCCAAAGTATTGACAGCGTTAGCATCAGTCCTTCCAATTAACACCCAGGACTGATTCCTTTAGGATGGACTGGTTGGATCTCCTTGCAGTCCAAGGGACTCTCAAGAGTCTTCTCCAACACCACAGTTCAAAAAGCATCAATTCTTCAGGGCTCCGCTTTCTTCACAGTCCAACTCTCACATCCATACATGACTGGCTGCAATGGACCATGCAGAAGCCTGGCTGAGAGGAGCTACCCCACGCCTGAGGTCAGGGCGGCAGCTGACAGGAGCTACTCCATGTCCAAGGAGCGGTGCTGCGCGGGTGCAGGAGGGCTGAGAGGAGCTTCTCCACATTCAAGGTCAAGAGGGGGGCCGTGAGAAGATACCCCTCATCCAAGGTAAGGAGCAGTGGCTGCACTTTTGCTGGAGCAGCCTTGAAGATATACCCTATGTTCAAGGTAAGAGAAATCCAAGTAAGCCGGTAGGTATTGTGAGAGGGTATCAGAGGGCAGACACACTGAAACTATAATCACAGAAACTAGTCAATCTGATCACACGGACCAAAGCCCTGTCTAATTCAATTCTTAATTTTAAAAACCTTTAAATTTTTAAGAATTTATGTGTCAGGTTTTATTAATCAGTTTAAAATATTCATTAAGCAGAATGTCATTGCATTAGTTAGGGTATCAATAGTTGAACAAAATGAAATTTGATTTCTCAATCATGCAGAAGTCCAAAGTAGACTTCTGGTCTGAAAGATATCCTGGGAAGCTTACTTGAATGTGATGTCACAGGGTTCCTTGCAACTTCCACCTTATATTCTCACCATTCCCCAAGATCTCTTACTGCTGGAGGCAGGGGACAGGACAGGAGAAATCAAGGATTGCTCAGGAAGCTGTCCATAGCCTGGCGCATCACTTCAACCCATACTCTGTTAGCTGTAACTTAGTTCTATCACCAACCACTCCCAGCTGCACAGGATTTCAACTTTGTTGTCAACTTGTATCTCAGGGAAAAGCTGTTGTTAAGATCAAGCACTGCCCATATCCCCCCTATTTTTTCTTTCTTACATAACAATGTAGTGCATGATTTCCTCCAAGGGGATACGTTACAAAAATTTAAACTGCCACATCACTTTATTGGCCACAAATCTAAAGTAAAATCATAGAGAAACCATTAAAATAATCTTCCTGAAAATTCTTCTTAATGATTTATCCCTAATTTATTTCCCAGAATCAAAACATTATTGAATAAGGTTAATGTTATCGAATCATTTTATTGACACCTGTGCATACACATACATACTCAAACTTGCATTTTGGGATATTGCTAAACATTTTTTTTTCCCTGAAATCATGTAAGTGCCACCATATTTGACTGATGATCTGGAGAACAGCTGATAAGTTCTCTCTGTTCTCCTGTGAGAATAGCTCTCTCTGTTCACTGTGTCCCTCTTAGTCCTGTATTCTTCCTCACATCTGTTTTGAATCGTAACCTCAGGCTTTCATCCATTCTTCTTTCTTTCAAATGTTTGCTAAGAGTCTGCAGTTGAGCACTGTGGTAGGAGCTTGTGAGATCAGGGATGATTTCATGCTTTTTTTTTTTTTTAACATGTTGCAGGGCATATGGGCTCTAACAGTAAAGAGAAAAACATGGAATAATATCTTAAGGCACTCATATAGATATAAATGTCGAATGAAAATAAAGATTGTCAGTTAAATGGGAATGGACTGAGGTCAGGAAACTTGCTAGAGGCAGTGATGCTGAGGTTTTTTTGTTTTTTAAGAAATATGATATAGTCTAGGCTTATCAATAAAGTCACTGGGGGCAAAATTTTACCTGGCATGCAGTGTCTTCTATAGAGAGGTGCTAGTAATCCTTTCTTCTGGGAGATTTTTCTACATATCATTTTGGGGGGGGGGGGTAATTTTCTGAGCACTATCTGTAAGTATTTAGTAAGATTGTTTTACTGTGAGGAAAATGGAAGACAAAAAGAGGTTAAGAAAGTTGCTCAAGGGTAGA
The DNA here is from genome assembly GCF_001704415.2 of Capra hircus. Classification (NCBI taxonomy): domain Eukaryota; kingdom Metazoa; phylum Chordata; class Mammalia; order Artiodactyla; family Bovidae; genus Capra; species Capra hircus. The sequence goes on from NW_017214497.1 coordinate 2,363, forward strand.
TAGCTATTAAATATCAGAGATAAATTTTGTATCAGATATTCTTCCAGAAACTCTGTCCTTTTTACCATACACAGAGGCATCTCTAGTGATATACAAGTTTATTATATGGATAAAAACAGTGGAATATAGGCTCATTTGTTTAATAAGTGACAGGAAATAAAACAGTTGTAACTTTACATGAATTGATTTATACTGTCTTGCAATTTATCTTGCAAACATAATCCGTCATTGTAAGCTGCTTTGCTTTAGCATTCCAACTTTGCAAAGTTACAGGAATGGACTAATAAATGGAACAGAAACATTATAAGGACATGGGAAGGGGGTCGAATTTATAGTATTAAAAGAAAATTTTGGTCCACTCAACATGTCTTGTCTTTAATAAAGGTGAAGCATACAGGGGTAAACATTTAAAAAACTCTCCAACCTAAGACCTAGCAATATGTCTGAAGATATCATAAAGGTACACACACACACACACACACACACACACACACACACACACACGTTACTCTTAATGCTTCCTGTGATCCTGCTCTCCAAAACATGCATAATCCATTAAACATCCATCGTGTGGAGGGTCAGGTTTCATACGTTATCAGAGCTCTACCAGGAGTCCAACCACCACTGCTTGCTTATGAATGGTATTTATAAATAAAAATATTTCTTTAATAATGAGGATTTCTATTTTAATGAGTTTTATGGAAAAGCTTTATCTCCATCATTTTAGAAATTCTAGCCTTGTTATAAAACTTGTCCTAAAAGGTGGCATGTCCAGATGAGGGTAATGAACCATAGTTAACAATTTTCATTCTTCACATGAGTCACGGTCACATGTACTGAAGACCAAAAAGGACTGGCTTGGCTAAAACCCAGTCATTTTGCTCCATGAAACCTCTTTCCCATGGTTTGTCTTTTTCTACATCATTTATGATCTTTGTAATTTATTCTTTAGATTTAGCTAAAATATAGATGTACTACAGAAGTCAGCATAAGCTATGTGCAAAGGTCTACTGATTGCAGAAAAGAATTGGGTAAATTTGACAAGCACTGACAACACTTGTTTTCACATAGATGATCACACTCACATGGATAGTTGGCCGATTTCCAACCAAGAATAATGAAGCAGGAACTTTTAAACCCCAGATATCCAACCTATGAGAGTGATAAAGTGAATCACAATTATTTTGATAAAGAGAGCTTTCAAAAGTACTAAAGTCAAGGATGGCAATTTCAGTAATCAACTAATAAAATACACAATAAACATAAGAACTGAGCTCCTTTTTAAGTAATTTAACTTTTACTTATTTGCCAATGCACTGTAATAAACAACAGGTTTTTTTTTTTTTTAATGAGCTCAATTCTTCCATGGATTTTTTTTTTCCTATCAAGGCATTATTCATCTAAAAAGCATAGAAACTTCTAGAAGATTCCTAAAACCAATTCTTTGCTTTATTGGCTTGTGAGAGAAAGTGCCAGTGAAGATGTAATGTGGATAAAATGACTAACCTTAGCTGCAATATAAATGATCACAAATACAAAACTGATGAAACAGTCATTATCAACCTTTCGCATGAAAAATGCATAAATAATCAAATGAGAAAGTACAGAATCCAGAGAAACAACTATCAAGTGTCCAAACAAATAGCCAAGGTATATACCATATATTTCTATAAAATCCCTTTAAGGAACATGTCACACCATTTAGAACTATTTATTGATAACTAGTGGTGAAACAAGCTATCATTCCTCTCTCATGCTTAATCTGAACTTTTTCATTTTAAAACAAGTTTATGTTTTGCGGTATTTTTTTCTTGAATCATTACCATCCGCAAGTAACTGATCCCATGCACAGGCACAGAAAATCCCCTGCCATTTGTGTTCAGGCTACATTGATCTCAGTTTGAAACAAATTGTCTCTACTATGTTTTGTGCTGGAGGAAGTTTCTTTTCTCTACAGCTGATTAGTATTCTTTCTTATTTATTTTTCAAGGGTTATACTTCCCCCCAAACTTTTGAAGTTATACTTGTTAGAGACTGGACTGGCAATATATTATTCTTGGACTCAAGGTAAAATTTCTTTCTTTCTTTTCTTTTTTAACCATCCTAGCTATAGGGAGCAGCTAGTGATTCAATAGACAAAATCTGTGTAAGGCTATGAAAAGCACAGAAGTGATCATTTCACAATAAACATTGGGTTGACCAAAAAGTTCATTTGGGTTTTTCCTCTGATGTTACAGAAAAACCTGAACGAATCTCTTGGCCAACACAACAGTTCCTTATTTGTGGCAGCCTTGGCTGAAATATCAATGCAGAGACATCCTTGTATTCAGCACTTTGCCTGAATAAACATATAAGGCATTCGGTCAGTATTGGGAAACAGTGATACTTGAAAGTAAGTTTTGCAGGGAAAGGAAATGCCTTTTTCCTTAAACATACTTATTTGATCTCTTGTCAATATTTTACATCATCTACTACAAATATGTATTTGAAACATGTAGGCAAAAAGTATGAAAGTGATGTGTCCCCTTTATCTCTATATACTAACCACTTTTATTGTTCCATGTGAAGTTGTGGAAAAAACCTTTCCATAGAGCCAGAGAAAAAAGAAAAAAGAGTCTGCAAAAGAGAAGATATCTGTGTTTTAAAGATTAGCCTGAACAGAGAACTATGCATATATCTAGTTATTCAGTAGCAGAAGGGATAAATTTTGTGTTATGGTCTCAAAAATAAAATATACTATACAGCAATGAAAATAAATACTAAAACTATATCTTACATTATAGATGGATTCTCACAAACATAATTTGAACAGAAGGAGATAGATCCAAAAGAAGATATATATCTAATTCCACTATAAAGCACAATAACCAAACTATGCTTCTACAGGTTAGGATAGTGGTTACTCTTGAGTGGCTTATATAACTTAAAGGGGAAAGAATAAAGAAAGTAGGGAAAAGCACTAGACCATTCAGGAATGACCTAAATCAAATCCCTTATGATTATACAGTGGAAATGACAAGTAGATTCAGGAATTAGATTTGATAGAGAGAGTGCCTAAGAAATATGGATGGAGGTTCATGACATTGTGCAGGAGGCAGTGATCAAAACCATCCCCAAGAAAAAGAAAAGCAAAAAGTGAAATGGTTGTCTGAGGAGGCCGCACACAGCTGTGAAGAGAAGAGAAGAGAAGTAAAAGGCAAAGGAGAAAAGGAAAGATATACCCATTTGAATGTAGAGTTCCAAAGAATAGCAAGGAGAGATAAGAAAGCCTTCCTCTGTGATCAATGCAAAGAAAGAGGAAAACAACAAAGTGGGAAAGACTAGAGATCTCTTCAAAAAAATTAGAGATACTGAGGGAACATTTCATGTAAAGATGGGCACAATAAACTTCTAGAATTCAAGCTGGATTTAGAAAAGGCAGAGGAACCAATATCAAATTGCCAACATCTATTGGATCATCGAAAGAGCAAGAGAGTTCCAGAAAAACATCTACTTCTGCTTTATTGACTATGCCAAAGCCTTTGACTGTATGGATCACAACAAACTATGGAAAATTCTTCAAGAGATGGGAATATCAGACCATCTAACCTGTCCCCTGAAAAATCTTTATGCAGGTCAAGAAGCAACAGTTAGAACTGGACATGAAATAACAGACTGGTTCCAAATTGGGGAGTATGTCAAGGCTGTATTTTGTCAACCTGCTTATTTAACTTACATGCAGGGTACATCATGCGAAATGCTGGGCTGGATGAAGCACAAGCTGGAATTAAGATTGCTGGGAGAAATATCAATAACCTCAGATATGCAGATGACACCACATTTATGGCAGAGAGCAAAGAAGAACTAAAGAGCTTCTTGATGAAAGTGAAAGAGGAGAGTGAAAAAGTTTGCTTAAAACTCAACGTTCAGAAAACTAAGATCATGGCATCTTGTCCCATCACTTCATGACAAATACATGGAGAAACAATGAAAACAGTGACAGACTTTATATTTTGGTCTCCCAAACCACTGCAGATGGTAACTGCAGCCATGAAATTAAAAGACACTTGCTTCTTGGAAGAAAAGCTATGACCAACCTAGACAGTATATTAAAAAGCAGAGACATTACTTTGCCAAAAAATGTCTATCTAATCAAAACTACGGTTTTTCCAGTAGTCATGTATGGATGTGAGAGTTGGACAATAAAGAAGGCTGAACATTGAAGAATTGATGCCTTTGAACTGTGGTGTTGGAGAAGACTCTTGAGAGTTCCTTGGACGTCAAGGAGATCCAATCAGTCCATTCTAAAGGAGATCAGTCCTGAATATTCATTGGAAGGACTGATGCTGAAGCTGAAACTCCAATACTTTGGCTACCTGATACAAAGAACTGACTCATTGGAAAAGACTCTGATGCTACAAACTGTTGAAGGTAGGAGGAGAAGGGGACGACAGAGGATGAGATGGTTGGATGGCATCGCTGACTAGATGGACATGAGTTTTAGTAAGCTCTGGTAGCTGTTAATGGACAGGGAAGCCCAGCATGCTGCAGTCCGTGGGGTCACAAAGCGTTGACACGACTGAGTGACTGAACTGAACTGCGGTGTTGTTTGTTAATGTTGTGTTTTCTCATATTGTTGTGGCTATTGAGATGTATCCAATGTGTGAAAGTGTGCTAGCTTTTACATCCATGTGTTATATATATTTTTTCTATAAAATGGACACAAATGCTTGGCTTACATCTCCCACAGAAGAGACATCTATTTTGACTCATCTTCAACGTCGGTTAGTCTTAGTGGTGTATTTAATCAACAGAATGCGGAATATGTGATATTCTGAGACATTTAAGGATGAGTCACAGAAAACCTACAGATATTACCTAGGCCTGTTGAAAACAATTTTCTGGAGTCCTGGGCCATCTCAAATGGATCTGATTACCCCGAGGCTGCCATGCTGTAGGGGAATCCAAGTCACATTTGTGGTTGACTGTTTCCTAGTCATCACCAGTAAGGCAAACACAGGTGAGCAAAGCTGTTTGAGGTCCTCTAGATGAAACCATCTGTCTGCTTATTATCACTGAATGACTGAGCTGACATCACATGATACATTCAAAAAAAAAAAAGTCAGCTGATTCCTAAGCAATATCCTATCCCTCAAAATCATGATACATGGTAAAATAGCTGTTAGTTTAAGCCAAGTTTTAAAGTAGGAGATGGTTTGGTACACAGAAGTAGATAATTAAACTCTTTTGTGACCCCAGGGATTGTAGCTTTCCAGGATCCTCTGTCCATGGAATTTACCAGGCAAGAAAACTGGAGTGGGTTGCCATTTCCTTCCCCCAAAACATATACGTTATTGTCCTTTTAATGTAAAGGCTTTTTATCTCAAGAAAATCATTTACAATCTTTTGAAAATGTAAATTCCCCCTTGACTGACAGATTTCTGCCAGTTACATGCTGTTCAAAAAGCTTTCCACTGAAAGTGCATGTAATTCACTGAAATTACTTTGAGACTGGGGCTTAGGTCTAGAGCCTTGTTTCCCCCCACAACATCACATTGCTGCCAGTTACAGAAATAAAAGTTATGTAATCAATTTGTTTGCAATAATTATGACAGAAGCCAAAAGTCAATACATGTCCATTTACCTATGGCAAATTTCACCATTAATCATTAAAAGTTACATTTTAACAATGAAGTTTTTATGCCATCATTTCAAGACCACAGACTTTGGATGATTAAACCACAGCTGATTTGATTTTCCTGTTTGATATAGTGATTCTTTTGTTATTTGGTCAAAATTATTCTATCAGTTGAAAATGTTGATACACCAGCTCTTTGTGTTTCTTAAATTTTCATTTGAAAAAAGTAGCAAACCTTAGAATTCTCTTTTTTTTAATGTAGAAATAGCACTAGATTTTTTTTTCCTATTTGTAAATAAAATGAACATTTCTGTCTTATCAGGTAGGTAAACAATGATCTGAACAAATTGTATTTTGAAAGTGAGTAGTTAAGAATAGAAAATCTCAAATTTAGCATGTTATTAATAGGAAAAATAAAGGATAAGTAGACATTATACGCTTTCCATGAAAGTAATAATTGAGTATAAATGGCTGTGAAGTTTTATACCAACAATTTTATGGACTCACCGATAGAATGGAAAGTGACCGTAAGGGAAATACTACCTTCTGGCCATTCCCCTGCTCTTTGGTCTACATGTCCTATAGTTTCAGGAGAGCTGGAATTGGTAGCTCTTGGCAACATTGCAACAGAATGAAACTCCAGATGCTCACAGATGGTAAGCCTACAAACTTAATTAAAACTCATGCTTTATTATCCCAAAATAGGCAAATTGAGAAAGCTTTGCCCAAAGAAAATGTTTCTGTTTTCCCTGTTTCATCTCCAACCATCCAGAAAAGTTTAGGGGTTGTGGAAATGAAAAACAACAACAACAACAACAACAACAAAACCTTCTTGTTGCCAGGCGAGGGAGTAAATTAGAATTACTGGCCAAGTAACCTAAACATTGCTTCAGACTCAAATTCGACAGTTATGAATTGTGTACCATGTACCTAGCACTGTGTTATTGATTGAATCAGGGTTAATGAGAATATTATAAAAAGGAATTAAAGGACAAGCATCTATCACCAAATATGTATAGAGGACATATCATATTTCAGACACATGTTCGATTATAAATTTTTCTTGCAACTGTTAAAGGCACAATTTTACTTTCTCTTGAGAGATACTAAAATGAGATTTACTGACCATCCTCTGTTTATTTACATGCACTTCAGACTCTTAGAGGGCTTCCCTGGTGGCTCAGATTGTAAAGAATCCAGTTGCAATGCAGGAGACGTGGGTTTGCTCCCTGGATCAGGATGCCTGGAGAAGGGAATGGCTACCCACTCCAGAATTCTTGCCTGGAGAATTCCAGAGACAGAGTAGCCTGGAGGGATACCATCCACGGGGTCTCAGGATCAGATAGGACTGAGACATTAACACTTAGACTCTTATAATAAAAGTTGTTTGTTTTTTTTTTCCTTTATATTGGAAACCGATATTATGTTTTTATACAGACTCGTATCTAGGTAAATGATACTGAAACTTAAAGACTGTGTTCATTAGTAAAATGCAATTGTTTCTCTGGATGCTCACTGTGGACCTGATTGTCCTCTAGTTAGAAGAGCAGAAATAAAGAAAGAATGGTCTCTCAGAGGTCCACTTCTTTGAAGGGTCTTATGGTCTGCTAATTTTTCTTTGCGGGCTTCCCAGGTGGCTCAGTGCTAAGTAACTGTTTGAAAATGCAAGAGATGTGGGTCCAATCCCTGGGTCAGGAAGATCCCCTAGAGTAGGAAACGGGAACCTCTTCTATTATTCTTGCCTGGGAAATCCCATGGACAGAGGAGTCTCACAGGCTACAGTTCCTGGGATCGCAAAGAGTTGGACATGACTTACTAACTAAACAATAGATCTTTCTTTAGTTAGCATGGAAGAAGTGTGTCAATTTAAGCATTACCCCAACTGAAAATATATACTATACTCACCCTATTAGTTCCATTAACTTTCTTTATAGAAATACTAAAGTGTCTAAATTGTTTTCTTTTTGCTGATAAGGTATGTACTTGCTATAAATTTTTTCCTAAAAACTAACATCCATATTTGTAGGCATCAGGAAGAGCAGAATTCAAATTACCTTATGCAAATTATTCAACATGTCAATAAATAAAAGTTATTTATCTGAATAGCCAGGTTCTATATTATCAAGTTATTTTATTTTTTTATTTTTATTTTTTATTTTTATTTTTTTTAAATTTTAAAATCTTTAATTCTTACATGCGTTCCCAAACATGAACCCCCCTCCACCTCCCTCCCCACAACATCTCTCTGGGTCATCCCCATGCACCAGCCCCAAGCAAGCTGCATCCTACGTCAGACATGGACTGGCGATTCAATTCTTACATGATAGTATACATGTTAGAATTCCCATTCTCCCAAATCATCCCACCCTCTCCCTCTCCCTCTGAGTCCAAAAGTCTGGTATACACATCTGTGTCTTTTTTCCTGTCTTGCATACAGGGTCGTCATTGCCATCTTCCTAAATTCCATATATATGTGTTAGTATACTGTATTGGTGTTTTTCTTTCTGGCTTACTTCACTCTGTATAATTGGCTCCAGTTTCACCCATCTCATCAGAACTGATTCAAATGAATTCTTTTTAACGGCTGAGTAATACTCCATTGTGTATATGTACCACAGCTTTCTTATCCATTCATCTGCTGATGGACATCTAGGTTGTTTCCATGTCCTGGCTATTATAAACAGGGCTGCGATGAACATTGGGGTACATGTGTCTCTTTCAATTCTGGTTTCCTCGGTGTGTATGCCCAGAAGTGGGATTGCTGGGTCATAAGGTAGTTCTATTTGCAATTTTTAAAGGAATCTCCACACTGCTCTCCATAGTGGCTATACTAGTTTGCATTCCCACCAACAGTGTAGGAGGGTTCCCTTTGCTCCACACCCTCTCCAGCATTTATTGCTTGCAGATTTTTGGATCGCAGCCATTCTGACTGGTGTGAAGTGGTACCTCATTGTGGTTTTGATTTGCATTTCTCTAATAATGAGTGATGTTGAGCATCTTTTCATGTGTTTGTTAGCCATCTGTATGTCTTCTTTGGAGAAATGTCTATTTAGTTCTTTGGCCCATTTTTTTGATTGGGTCGTTTATTTTTCTGGAATTGAGCTGCAGAAGTTGCTTGTATATTTTTGAGATTAGTTGTTTGTCAGTTGTTTCATTTGCTATTATTTTCTCCCATTCAGAAGGCTGTCTTTTCACCTTGCTTATATTTTCCTTTGTTGTGCAGAAGCTTTTAATTTTAATTAGATCCCATTTGTTTATTTTTGCTTTTATTTCCAGAATTCTGGGAGGTGGGTCATAGAGGATCCTGCTGTGATTTATGTCTGAGAGTGTTTTGCCTATGTTCTCCTCTAGGAGTTTTATAGTTTCTGATCTTACATTTAGATCTTTAATCCATTTTGAGTTTATTTTTGTGTACGGTGATATATAGAAAACTATAAAACACTGATGAAAGAAATCAAAGAGGACACTAATAGATGGAGAAATATACCATGTTCATGGATTGGAAGAATCAATATAGTGAAAATGAGTATACTACCCAAAGCAATTTACAAATTCAATGCAATCCCTATCAAGCTACCAGCCACATTTTTCACAGAACTAGAACAAATAATTTCAAGATTTGTATGGAAATACAAAAAACCTTGAACAGCGAAAGCAATCTTGAGAAAGAAGAATGGAACTGGAGGAATCAACTTGCCTGACTTCAGGCTCTACTACAAAGCCACAGTCATCAAAACAGTATGGTACTGGCACAAAGACAGACATATAGATCAATGGAACAAAATAGAAAGCCCAGAGATAAATCCACACACATATGGACACCTTATCTTTGACAAAGGAGGCAAGAATATACAATGGAGTAAAGACAATCTCTTTAACAAGTGGTGCTGGGAAAACTGGTCAACCACTTGTAAAAGAATGAAACTAGATCAAGTTATTTTAATATATTTAAATATATTGATATTTTAGAGATTAATTTTGAAGACAGTCACGTATTTAAACCATCTTATCTGCTCTGATCATTACTTTTGGTCCATCTTTGACAACTTTGTCTGCTTTTTTATGGTCAACTGTGATTTTTAAAATCTAGTTTATTGTATTTTCTAAGCAAGAAGTTTATTTTAGTGGTTTGTTTGTTCATTTATATGTTTTATTTTTTTTCAGCTAGAGAATCTAGTTCCTGACAATGATCATCTTCACTTTCCCAATATTTTTATCTTTAATTTTCTTGCCTTACCATGTGATTGACACTTCAAGAAAAACGGTAAATCATGATGCCTCTAAATACATTTTTGTCCTTCCCTTATTGCAATGAAAATGAATGTACTGCTTCAACAATTTAAACTACTCATTGGTAGACATATACTTATCAGCAAAGAGCTCTTGATGATCACAGATAGACTTTTTAAGAGACTACATATGGTACATTTATTTATAAGAACCTTAAGTTGAAGATAAAATGGTCCAAAGATAAAATCAATTTTTAAAATTGCGGCATATTGATATAATTTAAAATTACATATTAGTAAAATTAAAAACAAACTACTGATACATGCAACTGCATAAATAAATCTTAAAAACTACATCAAGAAAACAGACACAAAGGACAGGCATTTTATAATTACATTTATATGAAATTTAAGAACAGATAACGTTAATTGTTGGAGATAAAAATTAGAATAGTGGTTCCAGATGGAGTGGAGGATACTCTTTGAAACTAAAAGGGGGTCTCTTGGGGCCTTCTGTTGATGCCACAAATATTCAACCAGCTTAAATTTTCATCTGGGGAGGGTAGTTACTCAAGTTTCATAATTATATAATATGTATCTAGCTGTGTAATTATAACTTATGCATTTTATTATATGTATTTTTTATCAAAAAATGAGCAGAAGAGCAATACAGAAATACTTTTTCTTTTAGCTAAGATGGAGTAGATGTGGAAGATTAAGATTTCACTTAAAAAAATAGTACTAGATCAAATATGTAAAATTAGGAAGACAAATAGTTGAGCCATCAGTGAGCCTCCAAGACGAGAATGTGTGGATTAAGACCTGTACATTCTATCACCTCTTTCTGCTTCTGGCATTTGCAATTTATGGAACTCAAGAGTGGAGAAATCAGGCAAAAGGCCATGGCTAAGAGGAAGGAAAATCAGCAGAACTTTGGAGGGATGACATAAGTCTGAGTAAATCAAAAGATAAATTCAGCGCAATCAAGCAGCTAGGATTTAAAGGGCTGAGAACACGATGCGTCAATCTTAAAACAGTTCATTGTTTGCTCTTTATGACATTTGCAAGGCAGGGAACTAAGGAGCTAAGCATAAGCCACCAAAAGTATAGCAAGCTATCTGTAATCTTTACAGAGCTTATTACTCAACCAAACTTGGGTTCACTTACTCAACTTTCAGCCAAAGCTGATCTGCCTGATATCTAGTTGTTGGTAAAGGAAAGAACAGCATTTATTGTGTGGCCAAGCAAGGAAAATGGGGAGCTCATGCTTAAAAGATGCAAACTCTCCGCTAACTTTTAAGAAGAGGTTTTTAAAGACAGGGTGAAGGAGAGGATTGTGGAGTTTGTGATGAGTTCATGCTCAGTTTTCTGATTGGTTGATGATGAAGTAACAGGGTAATATTTCAGGAATCTCAGTTGGCAACCTTTTGGTTCCAATTGGTCTAATGTCTCTGTGCTGGTGGTCAGCATGTAGTTAACTTTTACCTGATGGGTGTTAGCACACGTAAAACAACTCAAGAGTGTGGGCTCAGTGTATTACTGATAGCCCTAGAGGCAGGAACTAAAGGTCCTTGACTTTGTTTTATGACCAAACTATTATTTTTGTCCAACTGGATGGTTTTCCTTTGTTTCTACATTTTTCTACTTTCTCTGATTGAATTTGATCTTTGGAACTAAGAGAAGGCTGAGGAGGCTAGAGGTTTTCTTATAGACAAGAGGCAGAGGATACGGATGGTCCATCCCTGGGAAGGTACCACTAGGTTTATTTGGTTCCTAAAAAGCCCAAAAAGAAAAATCAAAAATGAATATACAATCAAATAAGAAAATCCCTAGTTATCAACAGGGACATTCAGGTGGGATCCCTGGAAAGCTCCTTCTTAGTAGTGTAAGAATGCAAGATGCTAGTAGAACTGAGCCTCTAAATCAGTCCAATCACTAGTTGAGTATCATCCCCTCCAAGCTATCCATCAAAGGAGAGAATGGACCTTCTCAGGATAAAGAATACATCATCCAGAACCTTCACAATATTATAGAATGATGGTTGACATTAAACACACACACACACACACACACACACACACACACACACACACCCCAAATAGATCAAGATAACAACCAAAAGAAAAAAATATTTAGAGAAACTGACTCACAGAAGACCCATGATGGAAGTTACTGGACCCAGATGCTACAATAACTTTGATTTAGTAAGTTGAATAAAATAGTTTATAAGGTGCATTACAGAGTCTCAGAAAATATAATAAAATTCTAAAATGGAAAATGGAATAATTAATGTGTCAGTAACGGTTCATCGGCTGTGGTAGGATACCATACAAAGGTAGGATATTAGCAATAAGGGAAACTGGATGTGGGGTATATGGGAATTCTCTATACTATTTTTGTTAACTTTTCTGTAAATCTAAAACTCTAAAATTTGAAAAT
>NW_017214498.1:0-14646 GCF_001704415.2 Capra hircus
GTGAGATGCTGGGAGCCAGTGTGAGGAATCCGCCGTGACCACATGAGGAAGGAAGGAGGCATACGAAGGCGTGCTCAGACTTCAGGGACCCCTCTGCAAATTCCTAAGCACGTACCCCAACAAAAATCTGCCGGCTTTTGTGCTCTGCTTTTCCACTCTTCTGACATTTTCTGGAAAAAGTCAATTCAGGGCTTTAGTCTTCTGCATTTGAAAGAGTGTTTCAATCCAAAAACCCCTCCGATGGCTTTCTAGCCTGCCTGCAGGACTCGTACAGCTGCGCATGTGATTGTTGAGGCCTCCTGACCGCAGGAGGCACAGGAAGCTTAAAAACATCCTAGGAATGTAGGAGCTTCCGAGGAGTCAAAATCTTTAGAATAGGACTGATTAAAGGTTTCATTTTTTGGGTCAATGCTTGCTGCCAAATTTTCATATCCTTTATTTTTAGATATAGTTGGTATATAGAAAAACAAGTAGTAGACCTGGTATTAGCAACATTAGATCTTTGAGTTAAGTACCTTCTTTGTTATATCCCACTGCACCTTTGTTCTATAGAGATGTAACTTTAATGCTTTAAGGAGATGCAGATTAAAAAAAAAACACTTCAGGGGAAACAAAATTAACATTCATTAAGGAAAAGAGCCAAAAAGTGTTAACAAGCGTCTTGGCCAAAAGATAATGTAAATCACCTGAGACCTTTTGTATACAAAATGATATACAGAAAGAATCTGGGTTGCGAACGCTACATAATTTTGTGTTACCCATTGATCTCCGTGTTTTATCAAAAGTATAAAAGGCCTTCTGAACAATAAAGGATGGGGGCCAGTTTCTCGAACTAGTCTCTCGGCCTGGTTTCTTGGGACTCTGGCTCCCCCCATGTCTCTCTCTCTCTCTCTTCTCTCCCCTTCCCTCTCTCTGCTCTTTACTTTAACTTCAGGCTGAATCTCCATCTGGGGCGCGGAGGCTCGCCAGGTCTACTTACTTGCCCCGGCTGTTAAGACCCGCACGAAAGGGAGCTTAAGGCGAGGCACCCTTAGATATTCAATCGGCGCCGGTGGCCCAACGTAGATGGTGCAAATTCCTTGTCTGGAATTTTATTGGCCTTCCGCGTAAATCAAGCTATTCAGCCCTCTTCCTCCACTTAATCTTCTTACTACACTATAGTTTCTTAATCTAATCTTACATTAATAAACAAACAAGTCTTTCCACTCCAACGCTGTCCACCCTTCGAATTCCCTGGATCCACCGGGCTGGACCCCGGCAAGTTGTGTCCGGAACAGGCTATTCGAAGGTAGGTTCCTCGGAGCAAAAGCTCCCCCCGGAGCACTCTCTGTTGCTCCCCCGGCAGCACTCTCTGTTGCTCCCCCCGGAGTGACTTAATCGCTCCCCCCGGAGTACTTTCGGGTACTCCCCCAGTGTTGAGTGTTCGGGACGGCTAGGACCCCACTCAGGGTGCCGCGGACCCCCCTGTAGGACAGACAGGGTGAGGACGAGTGGGAAGTGTTCAAGGGTTTAAGAGAAACCTGGTGCTCTAGAGGTTGAAAAGAAACCTGCTATCTTAGGGTTTAAAACAAAACCCCCTTGGCTAAGGTAAAACCTTTTGTCAAGGCAGACTTTTCTATAACTCTTAATTTTCTGACACGGGTAACAATGACTCAAAACAATGACACCTCTTTATACAAGTAATTTTGTAACTGTTAAACAAAAGACAAATTAAAGATTAAAAGGCTCGTGTTACGAGACCAATGTCCTTGGTTTCCAGAAAAGAGATTTAGATACTTGGATAAAGGTAATAAAACAGCTAAAACTAATTATACTTTGCATGGGCTGTAAATGCTTTTGCTCTGTAAAATATTATTACAAATGTTCTGGACCCCCGTCATGAGGCTGTTAGTTAGATAGCCTATGGAGAGACTATAGCAGTGGATCGTAGTGGTCTCCACCTATTACGCAGATCATATTTTCTGCCATTGGCAAACAAAAGGAGAGAGACTGTACTCTTCCTCCGAGGAAGGAGGGTGCTTATAGGACGCAGCGGCCGAGCGCCCTGGAGAGCCCCTCCCCCTCTACACAAACCAAACCTTTAAAAAGTTGTCTTATTTAAGGCGACCACTGCAACTCTGCTTGCGCCTCCCAGGGCTTAAGAACTCCCCACTTTATATCCAAAGCCTCCCAGAACATTGCTTAAGTTTGAAAACGATAGTGACAATATTTTTGAGCAAAAGAGCTTTTAAAACAGAGCTTGCTCCTTGCATAAAATCCCCTCAGGAGGGGCCTCACCACAAAAAAAAAAAAAAAAGAAAAAGGAGAAAACAGAAAAAAAAAAAGAAAAATATTCGTAATAAAAAGGACTTTACAAATGCAAAATGTTTCTCTTGAGGCCAAATAGAACATTTTTTGCCAAAATGTCTTGCTAAACAGAGATACAAGCCGTACCAAACAACCCCAGGTAGCTCAGGCCTGGACCTCAGTTCACCACCTTAATAATAATAGCTCCTGACTCAGATTCCAGTGCTAGTCCCTGCCTGAGGACATTGTAAGACTTGTGCTGGGGCATAGCTTGCTTTCTTTTCAAAAAATTTCGGTAGTGTCTTGTGTAGTAAATTCTGATTATACTAAAAAAATTGAAGTTTTGATATCGCCACCTGCTAAAACTGTGCAATTAAAATTAAAAATAGCACAGCTTTTGCTTTTACCTTATTACCAGACAGAAAACCAGACAAAAAAGCCCCAGAGGATCTAGATCTAGCTTTTGGGTGCAAAAAATTGCAGCTTCTAGGCTTTAAAAGATTTTTTAAAGATATAAAATGTCATGGCTGTTAGACAATAGACAAGACGTTTCTTACATTGCTGAGAGACTAGCGCAGCTCCTGGCCAACATATACTACTGAAAGGAGTTGGTGGGATTAGAAAAGGTGGTATGCAGGATAAAAATGCTATAGAGTAAGAGGTGAGAGAGAGTTTAAAACCTTGGTGAATAGTGAGCTCCCGTTGCTGGAAGTATTCAAGCAAAGATTAAGTGTTACTTGTCATCTAAAAGGCTATAGACCAGATTTGGGTTATAAAAAGATCATTAAAAAGCTTTCTTGCTTCTTATATTTGGGTCTGCCAAAAGTTTTAAAACTGATAATGTCCTTTTAAAGCTGCTGAGAGATTGTTTACTAACTTTAAATGATTTCCAAAATTATTAGGTGATATAATTGGATATGCCCACATTTAAAACTGACTTTTGTAGATTTAAAGCCTTTTGTTTGATTGCTGAAAAAAAACAATCCTAATCCCAGTTCTAAGAAAAGTTGACTAGTGTGACACAGTTGGCTTTCGTTAAAGTGAATGAGGCTTTAAATGATCAGTTAATTAAGATTAATATTGCCAAAAAAGGAGATTAAATTATTCTTGCCACAAAATGTATACCTACAGGATGCTTGTGACAAGAAGGCCCATTGTTCCATCTAATGACCCCCAAAAAATAGTTTTATCTTATCCAAACTTGGTGAACAATGGCCTCTGCCTAAGAAAAAATTACTGCCATATTAATTTAAAGATTAATTCAAGCATACTGATTTATTAAATTGTTCAGTAAAGAGCCATCAAAAATTGTAATTCCATATAACAAAAAACAACTTGATGCTTTTCAAATGTTTGATGATTGGCAGATTCCTATAGGAAATTCTTGTGATCAGATCTTGTATCATTTACCCTCACGTGCTTTGTTAATTCAAAAATTAAAAAAGGAGAAATTAAGTATAGTTTTCCCCCATCAGATTTTACAACATGTTCTCTTTGTAATAAGTTAAATGCTGATTCGTTTGGAACAGTAAAATAAAAAGCCATTGGTAAAGCAAAAAGATCTCCAGATAACAAAAAGATCCCGACCCAGAATTTGCTGCGGGTCGAGGAAGTGTTTATATTTTTCCACAGGGTGCAGATTCGTCAATTTGGATCCCGGACAGACTGATTCGCCACAAAAGAAAAAGGGAACTTCTCTGCCGCCACCGCCGCGGGAAACAGCCGTGCACCAAAAGCTGCGGGCGGGGCCAGCACTGACTGACGGAACCCAGTGCACCGCACTCGCAGCCCCGTAACAGCGCCAGTGTCAGAGGCGGGGTGAAGGCCGCTGCTCCCACCGGCAGAAGAGGCAAAAGAAACATCAAGATCCCGGCGGGACTAACAGCTGCTGCAGCGCAAACTCCAACCAGAAAATGACTCTATTTACTCTATTTTGCTTGTCTATCCTCTCCTTATGTTCTTCTTTTCACCAATGATTCCAGAAAACTTAACGTACCTAATGTAGCGACTTGTGAACCATGGATGTTTTCATCTTGTTTAACTCCTCAAAGTAATGTCTGCTCTTTTGTGGTTTTAAAGATGTCCTGTAACTGTAACAACTTATTGATATGATAATTATGTTCTTGCTGTGTTACAGTAACTGTTATTGTTACTATGGCAGCGGTCATTGACTCAACAAGTGTAAATGCCCAATATGTTAAAAAATCAAGTTTTAGGTGTTTTGGAACAGCTCAGATATTAGTTTAGACTTAGGGAAACTGCATAACCAGATTCAGACCTTGGAACACTCCGATTAGATTTTACCACCGCAGGAGAAGCCAATGACTTTTTCCACACTTTCTCTAACTTCATTTCTGGAAAGACTATTCTGTCTACCCTTTATAATCTTGCTCCTCGTAATCATTCTCCCTGTATTGTCTAGATTCTTCGCAGAGCATTCGGAATCTCGCGACGAACTGCACCTGATTTTAAACATAAATAATTAATTATTTAAAATAAAAAAGGGTGAGATGCTGGAGCCAGTGTGAGGAATCCCGCCCGTGACAAGGTCATGAGGAAGGAAGCAGACATACGAAAGGCGTGCTCAGACTTCAGGAACCCTCTGCAAATTCCTAAGCACGTACCCCAACAAAAATCTGCCGGCTTTTTGCTCTGCTTTTCCACTCTTCTGACATTTCTGAAAAAGTCAATTCAGGGCTTTAGTCTTCTGCATTTGAAGAGTGTTTCAATCCAAAAACCCCTCCGATGGCTGTCTAGCCTGCCTGCAGGACTCGTACAGCCTGCGCATGTGATTGTTTGAGGCCTCCTGACCGCAGGAGGCACAGGAAGCTTAAAACATCCTAGGAATGTAGGAGCTTCCGAGGAGTCAAAATCTTTAGAATAGGACTGATTAAAGGTTTCATTTTTTGGGTCAATGCTTGCTGCCAAATTTTCATATCCTTTATTTTTAGATATAGTTGGTATATAGAAAAACAAGTAGTAGACCTGGTATTAGCAACATTAGATCTTTGAGTTAAGTACCTTCTTTGTTATATCCCACTGCACCTTTGTTCTATAGAGATGTAACTTTAATGCTTTAAGGAGATGCAGATTAAAAAAAAACACTTCAGGGGAAACAAAATTAACATTCATTAAGGAAGAGAGCCAAAAAGTGTTAACAAGCCTCTTGTCCAAAAGATAATGTAAATCACCTGAGACCTTTTGTATACAAAATGATATACGGAAAGAATCTGGGTTGCCAACGCTACATAATTTTGTGTTACCCATTGATCTCCGTGTTTTATCAAAAGTATAAAAGGCCTTCTGAACAATAAAGGATGGGGGCCAGTTTCTCGAACTAGTCTCTCGGCCTGGTTTCTTGGGACTCTGGCTCCCCCATGTCTCTCTCTCTCTCTTCTCTCTCCCCTTCCCTCTCTCTGCTCTTTACTTTAACTTCAGGCTGAATCTCCATCTGGGGCGCGGAGGCTCGCCAGGTCTACTTACTTGCCCCGGCTGTTAAGACCCGCACGAAAGGGAGCTTAAGGCGAGGCACCCTTAGATATTCAATCGGGCGCCGGTGGCCCAACGTAGATGGTGCAAATTCCTTGTCTGGAATTTTATTGTCCTCCGCGTAAACCAAGCTATTCAGCCCTCTTCCTCCATTTAATCTTCTTACTACACTATAGTTTCTTAATCTAATCTTACATTAATAAACAAACAAGTCTTTCCACGCCAACGCCGTCCACGCTTCGAATTCCCTGGATCCACCGGGGCTGGACCCCGGCAGGCACCGACTCAACACAAGGTCTTAGGCCCTGGCATCGATGGGAGAGGAATCCCGAGAGGCCCCCGAGCAACTCGCATGGGGACTGGCCTTTCCTGAGGCCACCAGAGCGGGTCCCAGTGGTCCCCGTCGTAAGGCGAGAGCACGTACCACAACTCGAAAAAATCCAGGAGATTCTCCCCTCCAGGGGAGATGAGGCCCATTTCCGCTAAGGCGTCTCGACTCTAAACACACCTAACCTCTGGAATTCCAAAGGATCCTTCACACCCTTGCTGCAACTCAAGAAGTTCCCCAACATACCCGGCTCCACTCGAGAGGAAGCACGAGAGTCCCGGCCACATCCAGAGGAGCCCCGTTTCCGCCTCCAAGTTCGAGAGGAGGGATCCTTTTCCTGCGTGGTCGGGAAAGAATTCCCGGCGTTCCCGTCGCATCTCAAGAGGAGGCGCTGTCCACAGGAAAGGCGAGAGGAACTCCAGGGTCGTGCCACCATTCCCAGAGTCCCCCAGATGTCTCAGTCCATTCCAGGGAAACCTGTTTTCCCTGCACTGCCTCGACTTTCAAGCCGAGGATCGACTCACACCACGGTGGCACGTGGGACAGCCCTGTGGGAAAGCCTGGTGGGAAAGCCTCGAGGGAAAGCCACAGATGCTTTGATCCACTCGAAGGGAAGCGTGACACTGCTGCTTCAGGTCGGGAGGAAAGTACACGTGCATGCCCCCACTCGAGACGAGGACTGACTCCCCTGGGGAGACTCCAGAAGTACCCCAAGATCCATGTCAGCACTGGAGAGGAACCCTCACTTTACGGCACCGACTCCACAAAGGTCTTAGGCCCCAGCATCGACGGGAGAGGAATCCCGGGAGTCTCCCCGAGCAACTCGCATGGGGACTGTCCTTTCCTGAGGCCACCAGAGCGGGTCCCTGAGGTCCCCGTCGTAGGTCGAGAGCACCAGCAGCAACTTGAGAAAATCCAGGAGGTTCTCCCTTCCAGGCGACATGAGGACCATTTCCGCTGAGGTGTCTCAAGGCTAATCACACCTAACCTCTGGAACTTCCAAAGGGTCCTTCACACCCTTGCTGCAACTCAATAAGATCCCCAACATACCCGTCTCCACTCGAGAGGAATCACGAGAGTCCCGCCCACATCCAGAGGAGCCCCGTTTCCGCCTCCTAGCTCGAGAGGAGGGATCCTTTCCCTCAGTGATCGGGAAAGAGTTCCCAGTGTTCCCGGCGCATCTAAAGAGGAGGCGATCTCCACAGGAAAGGCGAGAGGAAATCCAGGGTCGGGCCACCATTCCCAGCGTCCCCCAGATGTCTCAGTCCATTCCAGGGAAACCTGTTTTCCCTGCACTGCCTCGACTTTCAAGCCGAGGATCGACTCACACCATGGTGGCACGTGGGACAGCCCTGTGGGAAAGCCTCGTTGGAAAGCCTCGAGGGAAAGCCTGGGAAAGCCTCGAGGGAAAGCCACAGTTGCTTTGATCAACCCGAAGGGAAGTGAGACACTGCTGCTACAGCTCGGGAGGAAAGCGCACGTGCATGCCCCCACTCGAGACGAGGACTGACTACCCTGAGGAGAGTCCAGAAGTACCCCAAGATCCACGTCAGCCCTGGAGAGGAATCCTCACGTTCCGGCACCGACTCCAAACAAGGTCTTAGGCCCCGGCATCGACGGGAGAGGAATCCTGAGAGGCCCCGAGCAACTCGCATGGGGACTGGCCTTTCGTGAGGCCACAAGAGGGGTCCCTGATGTCCCCGTCGTAAGTCGAGAGTACCTGCTGCAACTCGAGAAAATCCAGGAGGTTCTGCTCTCCTGGCGAGATGAGGCCCATTTCCGCTGAGGGTCTCGAGGCTAATCACACCTAAACTCTGGAACTTCCAAAGGGTAATTCACACCCTTGCTGCAACTCAAGAAGTTCCCCGACAAGCCCGTCTCCACTCGACAGGAAGCACGAGAGTCCCGCCCACATCCAGAGGAGACCCGTTTCCGCCTCCTAGCTAGAGAGGAGGGATACTTTCCCTGCGTGGTCGGGAAAGAATTCCCGGCGTTCCCGTCGCATCTCAAGAGGAGGCGCTCTCCACAGGAAAGGCGAGAGGAACTCCAGGGTCGTGTCACCATTCCCAGAGTCCCCCAGATGTCTCAGTCCATTCCAGGGAAACCTCTTTTCCTGCACTGCCTCGACTTTCAAGCCAAGGATCGACTCACACCACGGTGGCACGTGGGACAGCCCTGTGGGAAAGCCTCGTGGGAAAGCCTCGAGGAAAGCCACAGATCCCTTGATCCACGCGAAGGGAAGTGCGACACTGCTGCTACAGCTCGGAAGGAAAGTGCACGTGCATGCCCCCACTTGAGACGAGGACTGACTCCCCTGGGGAGACTCCAGAAGTACCCCAAGATCCATGTCAGCACTGGAGAGGAATCCTCAGGTTCCGGCACTGACTCTACACAAGGTCTTAGGCCCCAGCATCGACGGGAGAGGAATCCGAGAGGCCCCCTGAGCAACTCGCATGGGGACTGGCCTTTCCTGACGCCACCACAGCTGGTCCCTGATGTTCCCATCGTAAGTCGAGAGCACCTGCCGCAACTCGAGAAAATCCAGGAGGTTCTGCCCTCCAGGCGAGATGAGGCCCATTTCCACTGAGGCGTCTCAAGGCTAATCACACCTAACCTCTGGAACTTCCAAAGGGTCCTTCACACCCTTGCTGCAACTCAAGAAGTTCCCTGATATACCCGACTCCACTCGAGAGGAAGCATCCCGCCCACATCCAGAGGAGCCCCGTGTCCGCCTCCTAGCTCGAGAGGAGGGATCCTTTCCCTGCGTGGTCGGGAAAGAATTCCCGGCTTTCCCGTCGCATCTCAAGTGGAGGCGCTCTCCACAGGAAAGGCGAGAGGAACTCCAGGGTCGTGCCACATTCCCAGAGTCCCCCAGATGTCTCAGTCCATTCCAGGGAAACCTGTTTTCCCTGCACTGCCTCGACTTTCAAGCCGAGGATCGACTCACACCACGGTGGCACGTGGGACAGCCCTGTGGGAAAGCTGCCGGGAGCCAGTGTGAGGAATCCCGCCCGTGACAAGGTCATGAGGAAGGAAGCTGACATACGCAAGGCGTGCTCAGACTTCAGGGACCCCTCTGGAAATTCCTAAGCATGTACCCAACAAAAATCCGCCGGCTTTTGTGCTCTGCTTTTCCACTCTTCTGACATTTTCTGGAAAAAGTCAATTCAGGGTTTCAGTCTTCTGCATTTGAAAGAGTGTTTCAATCTAAAAACCCCTCCGATGGCTTTCTAGCCTGCCTGCAGGACTCTGCGAGTGTGATTGTTTGAGGCCTCCTGACCGCAGGAGGCACAGGAAGCTTAAAACATCCTAGGAATGTAGGGGCTTCCGAAGAGTCAAAATCTTTAAAATAGGACTGATTAAAAGTTTCATTTGTTGAGTCAATGCTTGCTGCCAAATTTTCATATCCTTTATTTTTAGATATAGTTGGTATATAGATAAACAAGTAGTAGACCTGGTATTAGCAACATTAGATCTTTGAGTTAAGTACCTTCTTTGTTATATCCCACTGCACCTTTGTTCTATAGAGATGTAACTTTAATGCTTTAAGGAGATGCAAATTAAAGAAAAACACTTCAGGGGAAACAAAATCAACATTCATTAAGGAAGAGAGCTAAAAAGTGTTAACAAGCTTCTTGGCCAGAAGATAATGTAAATCACCTGAGACCTTTTGTATACAAAATGATGTATAGAAAGAGTCTGGGCTGCGAACGCTACATAATTCTGTGTTACCCGTTGATCTCCATGTTTTATCAAAAGTATAAAAGGCCTTCTGAACAATAAAGGATCGGACCAGTTTCTCGAACTAGTCTCTCGGCCTGGTTTCTTGGGACTCTGGCTCCCCCATGTCTCTCTCTCTCCTCTTCTCTCCCCTTCCCTCTCTCTGCTCTTTACTTTAACTTCAGGCTGAATCTCCATCTGGGGCGCGGAGGCTCGCCAGGTCTACTTACTTGCCCCGGCTGTTAAGACCCGCACGAAAGGGAGCTTAAGGCGAGGCACCCTTAGATATTCAAGCGGGCGCCGGTGGCCCAACGTAGATGGTGCAAATTCCTTGTCTGGAATTTTATTGGCCTTCCGCGTAAACCAAGCTATTCAGCCCTCTTCCTCCACTTAATCTTCTTATTACACTATAGTTTCTTAATCTAATCTTACATTAATAAACAAACAAGTCTTTCCACGCCAACGCCGTCCACCCTTCGAATTCCCTGGATCCACCGGGCCAGGACCCCGGCAAGTGGCGCCCGGAACAGGCTATTCGAAGATAGGTTCCTCGGAGCAAAAGCTCCCCCCGGAGCACTCTCTGCTGCTCCCCCCGGAGCCCTCTCCGTTGCTCCCCCCGGAGCACTCTCTGTTGCTCCCCCGGAGTGACTTAATCACTCCCCCCGGAGTACTTTCGGGTACTCCCCCAGTGTTGAGTGTTCGGGACGGCTAGGACCCCACTCAGAGTGCCGCGGACCCCCCTGTAGGATAGACAGGGTGAGGACGAGTGGGAAGTGTTCAAGGGTTTAAGAGAAACCTGGTGCTCTAGAGGTTGAAAAGAAACCTGCTATCTTAGGGTTTAAAACAAAACCCCCCTTGGCTAAGGTAAAACCTTTTTGTCAGGGAGACTTTTCTATAACTCTTAATTTTCTGACACGGGTAACAATGACTCAAAACAATGACACCTCTTTATACAAGTAATTTTGTAACTGTTAAACAAAAAAGACAAATTAAAGATTAAAAGGCTAGTGTTATGAGACCAATGTCCTTGGTTTCCAGAAAAGAGATTTAGATACTTGGATAAAGGTAATAAAACAGCTAAAAACTAATTATACTTTGCATGGGCCTGTAAATGCTTTTGCTCTGTAAAATATTATTACAGATGTTCTGGACCCCCGTCATGAGGCTGTTAGTTAGATAGCCTATGGGAGAGACTATAGCAGTGGATCGTAGTGGGTCTCCACCTATTACGCAGATCATATTTTCTGCCATTGGCAAACAAAAGGAGAGAGACTGTACTCTTCCTCCCGAGGAAGGAGGGTGCTTATAGGACGCAGCGGCCGAGCGCCCTGGAGAGCCCCCTCCCCCTCTACACAAACCAAACCTTTAAAAAAGTTGTCTTATTTAAGGCGACCACTGCAACCTCTGCTTGCGCCTCCCCAGGGCTTAAGAACTCCCCACTTTATATCCAAAGCCTCCCAGAACATTGCTTAAGTTTGAAAACGATAGTGACAATATTTTTGAGCAAAAGAGCTTTTAAAACAGAGCTTGCTCCTTGCATAAAATCCCCTCAGGAGGGGCCTCACCCAACAAAAAAAAAAAAAAAAAAGGAAGAAAAAAAAAAAAAAAAAAATATTCGTAATAAAAAGGACTTTACAAATGCAAAATGTTTCTCTTGAGGCCAAATAGAACATTTTTTGCCAAAATGTCTTGCTAAACAGAGATAACAAGCCGTACCAAACAACCCCAGGTAGCTCAGGCCTGGACCTCAGTTCCACCACCTTAATAATAATAGCTCCTGACTCAGATTCCAGTGGCTAGTCCCCTGCCTGAGGACATTGTAAGACTTGTGCTGGGGCATAGCTTGCTTTCTTTTCAAAAATTTCGGTAGTGTCTTGTGTAGTAAATTCTGATTATACTAAAAAAATTGAAGTTTTGATATCGCCCACCTGCTAAAACTGTGCAATTAAAATTAAAAAATAGCACAGCTTTTGCTTTTACCTTATTACCAGACAGAAAAACCAGACAAAAAAAGCCCCAGAGGATCTAGATCTAGCTTTTTGGGTGCAAAAAATTGCAGCTTCTAGGCCTTTAAAAGATTTTTTAAAGATATAAAATGTCATGGCTGTTAGACAATAGACAAGACGTTTCTTACATTGCTGAGAGACTAGCGCAGCTCCTGGCCAACATATACTACTGAAAAGGAGTTGGTGGGATTAGAAAAGGTGGTATGCAGGATAAAAATGCTATAGAGTAAGAGGTGAGAGAGAGTTTAAAACCTTGGTGAATAGTGAGCTCCCCGTTGCTGGAAGTATTCAAGCAAAGATTAAATGGTTACTTGTCATCTAAAAGGCTATAGACCAGATTTGGGTTATAAAAAGATCATTAAAAAAGCTTTTCTTGCTTCTTATATTTGGGTCTGCCAAAAGTTTTAAAACTGATAATGTCCTTTTAAAGCTGCTGAGAGATTGTTTACTAACTTTAAATGATTTCCAAAAATTATTAGGTGATATTAATTGGATATGCCCACATTTAAAACTGACTTTTGTAGATTTAAAGCCTTTGTTTGATTGCTGAAAAAAACAATCCTAATCCCAGTTCTAAGAAAAAGTTGACTAGTGTGACACAGTTGGCTTTCGTTAAAGTGAATGAGGCTTTAAATGATCAGTTAATTAAGATTAATATTGCCAAAAAAGGAGATTAAATTATTCTTGCCACAAAATGTATACCTACAGGATGCTTGTGACAAGAAGGCCCATTGGTTCCATCTAATGACCCCCCAAAAAATAGTTTTATCTTATCCCAACTTGGTGGAACAATGGCCTCTGCCTAAGAAAAAATTACTGCCATATTAATTTAAAAAGATTAATTCAAGCATACTGATTTATTAAATTGTTCAGTAAAGAGCCATCAAAAATTGTAATTCCATATAACAAAAAACAACTTGATGCTTTTCAAATGTTTGATGATTGGCAGATTCCTATAGGAAATTCTTGTGATCAGATCTTGCATCATTTACCCTCACGTGCTTTGTTAATTCAAAAATTAAAAAAGGAGAATTAAGTATAGTTTTCCCCCATCAGATTTTACAACATGTTCTCTTTGTAATAAGTTAAATGCTGATTCGTTTGAACAGTAAAATAAAAAGCCATTGGTAAAGCAAAAAGATCTCCAGATAACAAAAAGATCCCGACCCAGAATTTGCTGCGGGTCGAGGAAGTGTTTATATTTTTTCCACAGGGTGCAGATTCGTCAATTTGGATCCCGGACAGACTGATTCGCCACAAAAAAGAAAAGGGAACTTCTCTGCCGCCACCGCCGCGGGAAACAGCCGTGCACCAAAAGCTGCGGGCGGGGCCAGCCTGACTGACGGAACCCAGTGCACCGCACTCGCAGCCCCGTAACAGCGCCAGTGTCAGAGGGCGGGGTGAAGGCCGCTGCTCCCACCGGCAGAAGAGGCAAAAAAACATCAAGATCCCGGCGGGACTAACAGCTGCTGCAGCGCAAACTCCAACCAGAAAATGACTCTATTTACTCTATTTTGGCTTGTCTATCCTCTCCTTATGTTCTTCTTTTCACCAATGATTCCAGAAAACTTAACGTACCTAATGTAGCGACTTGTGAACCATGGATGTTTTCATCTTGTTTAACTCCTCAAAGTAATGTCTGCTCTTTTGTGGTTTTAAAGATGTCCTGTAACTGTAACAACTTATTGATATGATAATTATGTTCTTGCTGTGTTACAGTAACTGTTATTGTTACTATGGCAGCGGTCATTGACTCAACAAGTGTAAATGCCCAATATGTTAAAAAATCAAGGGTTTTGGAACAGCTCAGATATTAGTTTAGACTTAGGGAAACTGCATAACCAGATTCAGACCTTGGAACACTCCCGATTAGATTTTACCACCGCAGGAGAAGCCAATGACTTTTTCCACACTTTCTCTAACTTCATTTCTGGAAGACTATTCTGTCTACTTTATAATCTTGCTCCTCGTAATCATTCTTCCCTATTGTCTAGATTCTTCGGCAGAGCATTCGGAATCTCGCGACCGAACTGCACCTGATTTTAAACATAAATAATTAATTATTTAAAATAAAAAAGGGTGAGATGCTGGGAGCCAGTGTGAGGAATCCGCCCGTGACAAGGTCATGAGGAAGGAAGCAGACATACGAAAGGCGTGCTCAGACTTCAGGGAACCCTCTGCAAAATTCCTAAGCACGTACCCCAACAAAAATCTGCCGGCTTTTGTGCTCTGCTTTTCCACTCTTCTGACATTTTCTGGAAAAAGTCAATTCAGGGTCTTCTGCATTTGAAAGAGTTTTCAATCCAAAAACCCCTCCGATGGCTGTCTAGCCTGCCTGCAGGACTCGTACAGCTGCGCATGTGATTGTTTGAGGCCTCCTGACCGCAGGAGGCACAGGAAGCTTAAAACATCCTAGGAATGTAGGAGCTTCCGAGGAGTCAAAATCTTAGAATAGGACTGATTAAAGGTTTCATTTTTTTGGGTCAATGCTTGCTGCCAAATTTTCATATCCTTTATTTTTAGATATAGTTGGTATATAGAAAAACAAGTAGTAGACCTGGTATTAGCAACATTAGTCTTTGAGTTAAGTACCTTCTTTGTTATATCCCACTGCACCTTTGTTCTATAGAGATGTAACTTTAATGCTTTAAGGAGATGCAGATTAAAAAAAAAAACACTTCAGGGGAAACAAAATTAACATTCATTAAGGAAGAGAGCCAAAAAGTGTTAACAAGCTCTTGTCCAAAAGATAATGTAAATCACCTGAGACCTTTTGTATACAAAATGATATACGGAAAGAATCTGGGTTGCCAACGC
>NW_017214499.1:0-14644 GCF_001704415.2 Capra hircus
GTGCCGCGTTTTCCTCCTGAACTGGAAGCAGCCAGTGTCACGCGTTCCCGTAGTGCTCTGGATCAAGGGAGTCTGTGGCGTTTCCGTGGAGGCGTTGTCCCAGTGAGGCGTTTCCCACGAGGCGTTGTCCACAGGGCTGTCCGTTGTTCCACCGTGCGGGTGGTGAGTTGATCCTCGGCTTGAAAGTCAAACAGTGCAGCCGAAAACAGGTGTTTCCCTGGAACTATGAACTGAGCACAGTCTGGGGACGTCGTGCGCAATGTGGCACCGACCCTGGATTCTCGTCGCCTTTCCTTGGAGTGTGCTCTCGTTGAGAAGCGACGTGAGGCGGGTACGCCGGGGATGTCTTTCCCGACCACGCCAGAGAAAAGGAGTCTCTCGTGTCTCGAGCTAAGAGGTGGAAACGGGGCGTTAATGTACGGCTGCATTCGTGCCCGATATGCGGTCCGGGACGTCGTCGGCTGTCCGTCTCGAGTGGAGACCGGCGTAGTTCGGGGACGTTCTTGAGAGGTGTGCGGAGCAAAGGGTGTGAGCGAGGACCGTCGTGGATGTGTCCAGTGTACAGTGTGTGATTAGCCTCCAGGACGCCAAGGATCAGCCTCCAGAGTGTCCGTATGTCGCAAACCCCTTTAAGAGTCCTCGGTGCCCTGTTCATAGACACTCGTGACGCGTAAGAAGGCCGGAGTACGAACCTCCTGGAGTTGATCGACGTTGCTGCAGGTGCTCTCGACTTCTGCCCCTGACGCTTCACAGTCGACCAGGGGACCTCAGGAGACGACCGCGTCGTTTGGGGCGTGGGCTGTCCCGAGGCAAAGCGCCATGTCCAGGCAGAGGTGTACACGGGGGAGGAACCGTGTCAGATCCGGGTCTCCCAGTTCGATGACGGCCTAAGACGTGGTGTGGAAGCTCGGAAGTGCCGGGCAACCTGAGCATTCCGTCGTCCAGTGCGTGGACATGCGACTTGGGAAGGTACATTCGTGGAGTCGTCCCAAGGGGAGTAGTCCGTCGACTCGAGTGGGGGCGATGCACGTGCGCTGTTCTCCCAACGTGTAGCAGAGGTCGTACTTCCCTCACGGTGGCGAGTCAAGGCGTCAGGGGCGTTTCGTCCGAGATGCTGTTCACACAGGGCTTTCCCACGTGACCGACCGTCGTTTGATCGACCGTCGGGGCGTTGAAAGTGGAGAGTGTGCAGGTGGAAAACAGTTGTCGTCTGGAAGTGACGTTGAGACATCTGTGTTGCTCTGGAATGGCTGGCACGACCCTGGAGTTCGTCGTCGCCTTTCCTCCTGCGGAGAGCGCTCCGTCTTGAGATGCGACGGGAACGCGGAATCTTTCAGGACCACGCCAGGGAAAGAAGTCCCGTCATCCGTCAGGCTAGGAGGGCAGGCAAACAGGGGTAAAACGGGGCTTCCGTCTAGGGGATGTGGGCAGGGGAGACCACGTCTCCGTGCTTCCGTCTCAAGGTAGGGTCGTCACGTGCACGGTCGGAGTCGTCCGCAGAACCTTCTCTGGGACTCCAATTTCAGGGGAAACTTTCTTGAGTGCCCAGCACTAAGGGGGTTGAAGCAACCCGTTTCGGAAGTTCAGGAGTTAGTGTGCATAGTGTCGGTCAGAGGCTCGCTCTCTGACGCGAAATGGGCCTCAGTCGTCGTTGAAGGGAGAGGGACACGAGAACCGTCCTGGAGTGTATGTTGCGAGATTGGGCGGGCCAGAGTGATACCCGACTACGACGGGGACGTTTCAGGGGACCCTGGGCGTCGTGGTGACCTCAGCGACAAGGCAACGTCCGCTGCAAGTTGCGTACTTCACCGAGAGACGGCCGTCTCGGGGTCGATTCCTCTGCCCCGTACGATGCGTGCCAAACTTGTGTGGAGGGTCAATCCCAAGATGCCTATCCCTGGCTGAAGCTGAGAGAGTAGTTCCTCCACTGTGTAGAGTGAACCATAAGTAGTATCATTTTGCCGCTGCTATCCTCGTAGATCGTACCTGCAAGCGACGTCCCTATCCTTCGCCGTCCCCCCCGACTAGCCCCCAAAAAAAACAGGGCACGAGGCAAGATATAGCTATCTAGTCTTCTTCCGTCCCGAGCTGGTAGCCAGCAGGTGTCGGTTCGTGTCCCGTTCGCGGCGTGGAGTCAAGGAGTCTCGTGTGGCTTTGTCCGTCGAGGCTTCACTACGAGGCCGTGTTTCCCTCGAGTCGTGTGTCCACGTTAGGCGTCCCACGTAGGCGTGTGTTCCCACAGGGCGTGTCCCTACGGTGCCACCGGTGGGTGGTGAGTCGAGTACTTCGGCTTGAAAGGTCGAGCAAGTACAGGGTAAACAGGTTGTCCCGGAATGGACCGTGAGGCAGTCTTTGGGACTTCTGGGCAAGTGGGTAGCACGAGCGTGAGTTCTCTCGCCGTGTTCCGTGTGGATGAGCCGCCGTCCGTCTGAGCATGTGCGACGGAAATTGCCTGGTATTCTGTGTCCCGACCACGCCAGGAAAGGAGTACGTCCGTCTCACGGTAGGCAGCGAAAACGGGGCCGTCCGTTCGTGGGAGTTGTGGCGCGGGACGTCGTCGTGCGTTACGTCTCAAGTGCAGACGGGTAGTGTTGTCGGGGAACGTCGTGAGTTGCAGCAGCAATGGTAGTGAATGGGACCAGTGTTGGGAAGTTCCAGATATTAGAATGGTGATTAGGACGTTCCAGACGCGTCAGCGGAAATGGGCCTAGTCTCGCTCTGGCATGGGAGAACCGTCCGTGTGATTGTTTCGTCGAGTGTGGTGGTCAGGTGCCTCTCGACGTTACGATGGGGACCGTCAGGCGACCCGTGTCTGTAGTGCGCACTCAGGAAAGGGCCAAGTACCCAGTGTTTTTGTAGCGTTTGAGGGCGTGCCGTCGTCGGGAATTCCGTTCTCGCGTTGATGCCGGAGCTAAGGTCTGTGGGAGTCGTTGCTGTAACCTGAGGATGTCCGTCGTCCAGGTGTGACAGTAGATACGTGTGCCGTTCCGCTGGGTACGTTCTGGAGTCTCCCCAGCGGCAGTCAGGTCCGTTCCGTCGTACGTCGCAGTGGGGGCAGTGCACGGTGCGCGTTTCTCCCGAGCTGGTAGCAGCAGTGGTCACGTGTCCCTGTCAGTGGAATCAACGGACTTTCCCTCGCACGCGTGTTCCAAGAAGGCGGTGTCCACGAGGCGTTTCCACAGGGTGTCCACGTGCACCGTGGTGTGAGTCGAGTCGTCGGGTGTGAAAACGTCGCACGCAGGTGCAGCGAAAAACAGGTTGTCTCGTGGAAAGTGGCACGTGCAGACAGTACTGACCGGACGTCGTCGGGAATGGTGGCAAGACCTGGATCCTCTCGCCTCGAGAGCGCCCTTTGAATCACAACCGGGAAGTTCTATCCCGACCACGCAGGGAAAAATCCCTCCTCGAGGTATGAGGCTTAAACGGGCGGCTGCGTCTGATTGTGCGGCGGCTCTCGTGCTTCCGTCTCGAGGTGGGGACGGGGTATGGTCGGGGAACTTCTGGAGTGCAGCAAGTGTAGACCTCATGAGACGTTAGGTGGTGATGTAGCCGTCGAGACGCCGTCAGCGAAATGGCTTCCCCGAGGGGAGAACCTAATGATCTCGTTGCCAGGTGCTTCGACTTACGACGTGGGAGCTCAGGGACCGCTCGTGGGTGGCCTCAGCGAAAGGCCAGGTCCCCATGCGTTGCTCGGGCGGCTTCGTTGGATTCCTCGTCCCGGTCGAGTGCCGGGCCCTGGGACTTGTGTGAGGTCACGTGTGCGGGATCCGTGATGGATCCTTCGTCCAGTGCGTGCACTCATGGAGTCGTATGGTCTTAAGAACCCAAGGTACCTCGTGGAGGTCTCCAGGGAGTCAGTTCCGTCTGTTCGCGAGGTGGGGATATGCACGGCGGGGTGTTTTACGTCCAACCGAGCCTCATGTAGCCAGGCCAGCAGTGGGGTCACGACGTGTCCCCTTCGTCCCTAGAGTGGATGTCAGTAGGATGTGTGGTGAGGCTATCCCGTCGAGGCGTTTCGTCGTGGAGACCCTGGTCACGCAGCGCCTTGTCCCACAAGTGGCTGTCCCACAGTGCCACCGCTGGTGTGAGGTCGAGTCCGTCATGCGTGTGAAAGACGAGCAGTGCAGAGAAGGAAAGAAAGTGTGTCCGACTTGGAATGGAATGTAGACAGTCGTCGGGGGAGTGTAGGCGAACGGGTGCGCGAACCGTGGAGGTTCCGTCGTCCCGTTGTCAACAGTGGAGAGCGCTCCTTCTGAGATGCGACGCGAGAAACTCCGGGAAGTACGTTCAACGACACGCAGGGAAAGGATCCCTTCCTCGTAGAGCCGTAGTAGATGCGCGGAAACGGGGCTCCTCGTGGTAGTAGTGGGCCGTGACTCGTACGTCCTGTTCGTTCTCGAGTGGAGGTCGGTTCGTAGTGACGGGAACTTCGTTGAGGTTGCAGCAAGGGTGCGTACAGACCCCGTGGAAATTCCAGCTGTTAGTGTGAGTTAGCCGTGAGGAGCCGTCACGGGGAAAAGCGGGCCTCAGTCGTCGCCGTGGAGGAGTACCTAAGTGGATTTCTCGCAGGTGTGGGAGGGTGCCGTCTCGACGTGTACGACGTGGGGACCTCAGGCGACCCACGTCTGGGTGGCCGTCAGGAAAGCGAGTCCCCATGCAGTTGCTCGGGGGCGTCTCGGGATTTCCGTGTGTGTCCCGGTCGAGCCGCTGGCCGTCGGACCGTTGATGGTGCGAGTCGTGGTGCCGCGAGTCCGTAGAGGATGTCCGTCGTCCAGTCTGACAGTGTGTCTGTGGGTACTTCTGCGAGTCTCCAGGGGGGAGGTCATGTCCTCGTCAGCGAGTGGAGAGTATGCACCCGTGGGTGTTTCCACCGAGCGTGTAGCAGCAGGTGTCATTCTTCGTGTGTCCCTATCGCATGTGGATCACTGGATCTGTGCGTTTCCCTCGGAGGCCGTTGTCGTCAGGTAGACGTGGTGTGCCCATCGCAGGCTTGTCCCAACAGGGCTGTGCCACAGTTGCCACCGTGGCTGTGTGAGGGTCGCATCCTACAGGTTTGGAAAGTGAGGCAGGTGTAGGCGGAAAATGGCGGTTTCCCGGTGGAAGTGGATGAGGACATCTGTCGTGGGAGTGTGGGAACAAGGTGGCACGAACGTGGAGGTTCCGTCTCCCGTGTTCAAGGTGGTGAGCGCCTCCTCTTGAGAGTGCCGACGGAAACGCCGGGAATACGTTTCCAGACCACGTCGCAAGGAATAGAACGTCCCGTCCGTCGTACACGCGTAGTGCGGCAGGGGCGAAACGGGGCTCCGTCTGGTAGTGTGTGGCGGGATCGTACGGTCCTTACGTCTCGGAGTGGCAGTCAGGTAGTGAGGCCGGGAACCTTCGTTGAGGTTTTGCAGCAAGGGTGTGAAGGGACCCGGTCGGGAAGTGTCCAAGCGGTTTTTTTTTTATGTGTGATTAGCCGTTGAGGTAGCCGTCATCGAAAAGGGCCTCATCTCGCCGCCCACAAGCCGTGGGAGAGGAGAGAACCCGTAAGTGGAGTCGTTCTCGAGTTGCGGCAGCGTTCGTCGACTGTACCGACGGGGACATCAGGCGACCGCTTTGTCGGTGGCCTCTGGAAAGGCCAGACTCCCGCAGTGCCGAGTTTGCGTCGGGCGGTTGTCTCGGGGCCAGACGCGAGTTTCCATCGTCCAGTTCGCGAATGGTGGCGCGCTGGCCTCAGACCGTCTTACCTCAGAGATGTGTGGAAATCAGGTGCCGGAACCCGTGAAGGATTCCTCTCACGGAGTGGGCTTACAGTGGTTATCTCGTGTGGCCTGAGGTACTTTCTTGGAGTCGGTCCCAGTGGAGTCAGGTCCGTCCTTCTCGGACAGGTGGACGGCTGCACACTGGCTGCGCACCGTCGTGTCCTCTCCGAAGTTCAGTGGTAGCCCAGCCCACTGTCGCGCGTGTCCATCGTGCCAAGGTGCGATCAATGTTAGTCCTGTGGTTTCCCTCGAGGCGTGTTCCACGAGACGTTTCCCATTCAGGTGCTGGAACCAGTCCAACAGTGCCACCGTGGTGTCAGGTCTTCATCGTTCAGATGTGAAAGTTCGACCAGCCGAGTGCGTTGGGAAAACAGGCTGTTCCCAGTGGAACGGAGGACGGAGACAGTCGTGGGGGGACAGTCGGTCGGAGGAATGGCGTCGGCACAGGGTACCCTGGAGCTTCCTCAATCGCACGTTTCTCCGTGGTGTGCAGGAGAGCCTCCGTCTTGAGATCGACGGAAATGCCGTTCCGGGAATTCTTCCCGGAATCCACCGCCAGTAGGCAAAGGAGTCCGTCGCATTGGAGGTATGTTAAGCGGGGGAAACGGGGCTGCCGTCGTGGATTTGGGGCGGACGTCGTCGTGCGTTCCTCTCGAGTTAGCACTGGCCGTATACGTGGTCGGAGAGCGAACGTGTCTTGTGAGTTGCAGCAAAGGTGTGTGAGGACCCTGTCGTAAAAGTGTCGAGAGGCTTGACGTGTGTGCCAGTTAAGCCCTGCGACGACGCCGTCTATGCCAGAAAAGTGGGCCGTCCATCGTCGTCGCCTGAGAGCGGGGAGAACCTCCGTGGATCGTTTCTCGAGTGCGGCAGGTCCTCGTCGACGTGTACGACGGCCGTCTACGTGGGACCGTCAGGGATCACCCGCCTGTTGGTGCCGTCAGGATGATGTGCCAGTCCCAGTGCAGTGTGCGTCGGGGCGTCGTCGCCGAGTTCCTCGTCCCGGTCGAGTGCCGGGCCCGTGCGGACCTGTGTGTGGAGTCGTGCGTGCCGGATCCTGCAGGATGTCCGTCTCAGTGCGTGAGTGTCATCTTGGGTGTCCGTTCTGTCCGAGGTCGTCCCAGGGGAGTCCAGTGTCCTCGTTCGGCGAGCGGGGAGTAGTGCACGTGGGTTTTTCCGTCCCGAGCTGTGAGCAGCCATGGTCACGTGCCGTGTCCCCGTTCGCGTCGTGGAGTCAGTGGGATCGTGTGGCTTTCCGTCGAGGCTTTGTCGTCAGTGAGACTTTCCCAGCGAGGCTTTCAGGCTGTTCCCACAGTGCCACCGTGGTGTGTGAGTCGATCCGTAACCTCGGCTTGAAAGTCAAAACAGTGCAGGAAAACAGGTTTCCCTGGAATGAACTGAGACATCTGGGGGACTCTGCGAATGGTGGCACGACCCTGGAGTTCCTCTCGCCTTTCCTGTGGAGTGTGCCTTCTCTTGAGAAGCGACGGGTACGCCGGGAATTCTTTCCCGAGCACGCAGGGAAAGGATCTCTCTTCTCGAGCTAGGAGGTGGAAACGGGGCTCTTCTGGATATGGTCGGGACTCTCGTGCTTCCTCTCGAGTGGAGACGGGTATGTCGGGGAACTTCTTGAGATGCAGCAAGGGTGTGGAGGACCCTTCGGAAGTTCCAGTGTACAGGTGTGATTAGCCTCAGGACGCCTCAGCGGAAATGGGCCTGATCTCGCCTGGAGGGTAGAACCTCCTGGAGTTGATCGAGTTGTGGCAGGTGCTCTCGACTTATGACCGGACCTCAGGGACCCGCTCTGGTGGCTTCAGGAAAGGCCATTTCCTTGCGAGTTACACGGGGGCCTGTCAGGATTCCTCTCCCGTCGATGCCGGGGCCTAAGACGTTGTGTGGAGTCAGTGCCGGAACCTGAGGATTCCTCTCCAGTGCTGACATGGACCTTGGGTAATTCTGGAGTCTCCCCAAGGGAGTCAGTCCTCGACTCGAGTGGGGGCATGCACGTGCGCTTTCCTCCCGAACTGTAGCAGCAGGGTCGTACTTCCCTTCGCGTGGATCAAGGGATCAGGGGCTTTCCGACGAGGCTTTCACACAGGGCTTTCCCACGTGCCACCGTGGTTTGAGTCGATCCTCGGCTTGAAAGTCGAGGCAGTGCAGGGAAAACAGTTTTCCCTGGAATGGACTGAGACATCTGGTTGTCTCTGGGAATGGTGGCACGACCCTGGAGTTCCTCTCGCCTTTCCTGTGGAGAGCGCCTCCTCTTGAGATGCGACGGGAACGCCGGGAATTCTTTCAGGACCACGCAGGGAAAGAATCCCTCATCTCAGGCTAGGAGGCGGAAACGGGGGCTCCTCTGGATGTGGCCGGGACTCTCGTGCTTCCTCTCAAGTGGAGACGGGTATGTCAGGGAACTTCTTGAGTTGCAGCAAGGTGTGAAGAACCCTTTGGAAGTTCCAGAGGTTAGGTGTGATTTGCCTCGAGGCGCCTCTGCGGAAATGGGCCTCATCTCGCTTGGAGGGGAGAACCTCCTGGATTTTGTCGAGTTGCGGCAGGTGCTATCGACTTACGACGGGGACTTCAGGGGACCCGCTCTGGTGCACTCAGGAAAGGCAAGTCCCCGTGCAAGTTGCTCGGGGGCCTCTCGGGATTCCTCTCCCGTCGATGCTGGGGCCTAAGACCTTGTGTGGAGTCAGTGCCGGGAACCTGAGAATTCCTCTCCAGTGCTGACATGGATCTTGGGGTATTTCTCGAGTCTCCCCAGGGGAGTCAGTCCTCGTCTCGAGTGGGGGGCATGCACATGCGCTTTCCTCCCGAGCTGTAGCAGCAGTGTCGTTCTTCCCTTCGCGTGGATCAAGGGATCTGTGGCTTTTCCTCGAGGCTTTCACACGAGGCTTTCCTCGAGCTTTCCACGAGGCTTTCCACGAGGCTTTCCCACAGGGCTGTCCCACGTGCCACCGTGGTGTGAGTCGATACTCGGCTTGAAAGTCGAGGCAGTACAGGGTAAACAGGTTTCCCTGGAATGGACTGAGGCATCTGGGGGACTCTGGGAATGGTAGCACGACCCTGGAGTTCCTCTCGCCTTTCCTGTGGAGAGCGCCTCCTCTTGAGATGCGACGGAAATGCCGGGAATTCTTTCCCGACCACGCAGGGAAAGGATACCTCCTCTCGAGGTAGGAGGCGGAAACGGGGCTCCTCTGGATGTGGGCGGGACTCTCGTGCTTCGTCTCAAGTGCAGACGGGTATGTCGGGGAACTTCTTGAGTTGCAGCAATGGTGTGAATGACCATTTGGAAGTTCCAGATATTAGAAGTGATTAGACTCCAGACGCCTCAGCGGAAATGGGCCTCATCTCGCCTGGATGGGAGAACCTCCTGGATTTTCTCGAGTTGTGGCAGGTGCTCTCGACTTACGATGGGGACCTCAGGGACCCGTTCTGGTGGCCTCAGGAAAGGCCAGTCCCCATGTGAGTAGCTTGGGGGCCTCTCGGGATTCCTCTCCGCGTTGATGCCGGAGCCTAAGTTCTTGTGGGGAGTCGGTGCTGTAACCTGAGGATTCCTCTCCAGTGCTGACATAGATCTTGGGGTACTTCTGGAGTCTCCCCAGGGCAGTCAGTCCTCTACTCGAGTGGGGGCATGCACGTGCGCTTTCCTCCCGAGCTGTAGCAGCAGTGTCACGCTTCCCTTCGCGTGGATCAACGGATCTGTGGCTTTCCCTCGACGCTTTCCCAAGAGGCTTTTCCACGAGGCTTTCCACAGGGCTGTCCCACGTGCCACCGTGGTGTGAGTCGATCCTCGGCTTGAAAGTCGACGCAGTGCAGGGAAAACAGGTTTCTCTGGAATGGACTGAGACATCTGAGGGACTCTGGGAATGGTGGCAAGACCCTGGAGTTCCTCTCGGCCTTTCCGGTGGAGAGCGCCTCCTCTTGAGATGCGACGGGAACGCCGGGAATTCTTTCCCGACCACGCAGGGAAAGGATCCCTCCGCTCGAGGTATGAGGCGGAAACGGGGGCTGCTCTGGATTTGGGCGGGACTCTCGTGCTTCCTCTCGAGTGGAGACGGGTATGTCGGGGAACTTCTTGAGTTGCAGCAAGGGTGTGAAGGACCCTTTGGAAGTTCGAGAGGTTAGGTGTGATTAGCCTCGAGACGCCTCAGCAGAAATGGGCCTCATCTCGCCTGGAGGGGAGAACCTCCTGGATTTTCTCGAGTTGCGGCAGGTGCTCTCGACTTACGACTGGGACCTCAGGGACCCGCTCTGGTGGCCTCAGGAAAGGCCAGTCCCCATGCAGTTGCTCGGGGGCTTCTCGGGATTCCTCTCCCGTCGATGCCGGGCCCTGGGACCTTGTGTGGAGTCTGTGCCGGATCCTGAGGATTCCTCTCCAGTGCTGACATGGATCTTGGGTACCTCTGGAGTCTCCCAGGGGAGTCATTCCTCTTCGCGAGTGGGGATATGCACGTGGGTTTTTCTCCCGAGCTGTAGCAGCAGTGTCACGCTTCCCTTCGCGTGGATCATGGGATTTGTGGCTTTCCCTCGAGGCTTTCTCAGGAGACCTTCTCACGAGGCTTTCCCACAGGGCTGTCCACATGCCACCGTGGTGTGAGTCGATCCTCAGCTTGAAAGTCGAGGCAGTGCAGGGAAAAAAGGTTTCCGTGGAATGGAATGAGACATCTCGGGGAGTGTGGGAACGGTGGCACGAACCTGGAGTTCCTCTCCCGTTTCAAGTGGAGAGCGCCTCCTCTTGAGATGCGACGGAAACTCCGGGAATACTTTCCCGACCACGCAGGGAAAGGATCCCTCCTCTAGAGCTATGAGGCGGAAACGGGGCTCCTCTGTATGTGGGCGGGACTCTCGTCCTTCTTCTCGAGTGGAGTCGGGTATGACGGGGAACTTCTTGAGTTGCAGCAAGGGTGCTAAGGACCCTTGGGAAATTCCAGCGTTTAGGTGTGATTAGCCTCGAGGAGCCTCATCGGAAAAGGGCCTCATCTCGCCTGGAGGGGAGAACCTAATGGATTTTCTCGAGTTGCGGCAGGTGCTCTCGACTTACGACTGGGACCTCAGGGACCCGCTCTGGTGGCCTCAGGAAAGGCCAGTCCCCATGCAGTTGCTCGGGGGCCTCTCGGGATTCCTCTCCCGTCGATGCCGGGCCCTGGGACCTTGTGTGGAGTCTGTGTCGGATCCTGAGGATTCCTCTCCAGTGCTGACATGGATCTTGGGTACTTCTGGAGTCTCCCAGGGGAGTCATTCCTCGTCGCGAGTGGAGATATGCACGTGGGTTTTCCACCCGAGCTGTAGCAGCAGTGTCAAGCTTCCCTTCGCGTGGATCATGGGATCTGTGGCTTTCCCTCGAGGCTTTCTCAGGAGACTTTCCCACGAGGCTTTCCCACAGGGCTGTCCCACATGCCACCGTGGTGTGAGTCGATCCTCAGCTTGAAAGTCGAGGCAGTGTAGGGAAAAATGGTTTCTGTGGAATGGAATGAGACATCTGGGGGAGTGTGGGAACGGTGGCACGAACCTGGAGTTCCTCTCCCGTTTCAAGTGGAGAGCGCCTCCTCTTGAGATGCGACGGAAACGCCGGGAATACTTTCCAGACCACGCAAGGAAAGGATCCCTCCTCTAGAGCTATGAGGCGGAAACGGGGCTCCTCTGTATGTGGGCGGGACTCTCGTCCTTCTTCTCGAGTGGAGTCGGGTATGACGGGGAACTTCTTGAGTTGCAGCAAGGGTGTGAAGGACCCGTGGGAAATTCCAGCGTTTAATTGTGATTAGCCTTGAGGAGCCTCATCGGAAAAGGGCCTCATCTCGCCTGGAGGGGAGAACCTAATGGATTTTCTCGAGTTGCGGCAGGTGCTCTCGACTTACGACTGGGACCTCAGGGACCCGCTCTGGTGGCCTCAGGAAAGGCCAGTCCCCATGCGAGTTGCTCGGGGGCCTCTCGGGATTCCTCTCCCGTCGATGCCGGGGCCTAAGACCTTGTGTGGAATCAGTGCCGGAACCTGAGGATTCCTCTCCAGTGCTGACATGGATCTTGGGGTACTTCTGGAGTCTCCCCAGTGGAGTCAGTCCTCCTCTCGAGTGGGGGCATGCACGTGCGCTTTCCTCTCGAGTTGTAGCAGCACTGTCGCGCTTCCATTCGCGTGGATCAAGGGATCTGTGGCTTTCCCTCGAGGCTTTCCCACGAGGCTTTCCCACAGGGCTGTCCAACGTGCCACCGTGGTGTGAGTCGATCTTCAGATTGAAAGTCGACGCAGTGCTGGGAAAACAGGTTTCCCTGGAACGGACGGAGACATCTGGGGGACTCTGGGAATGGTGGCACGACCCTGGAGTTCCTATCGCCTTTCCTGTTGAGAGAGCCTCCTCTTGAGATGCGACGGAAATGCCGGGAATTCTTTCCCGACCACGCAGGGAAAGGATCCCTCCCCTCGAGCTAGGAGGAGGAAACAGGGCTCCTCTGGATGTGGGCGGGATTCTCGTGCTTCCTCTCGAGTGGAGACGGGTATGTCGGGGAACTTCTTGAGTTGCGGCAAGGGTGTGAAGGACCCTTTGGAAGTTCCAGAGGTTAGGTGTAATTAGCCTCGAGACGCCTCAGTGGAAATGGGCCTCATCTCGCCTGGAGGGGAGAACCTCCTGGATTTTCTAGAGTTGCGGCAGGTGCTCTCAACTTACGACGGGGACCTCAGGGACCCGCTCTGGTGGCCTCAGGAAAGGCCAGTCCCCATGCGAGTTGCTCGGGGGCCTCTCGGGATTCCTCTCCCGTCGATGCCAGGGCCTAAGATCTTGTGTGGAGTCGGTGCCGGAACCTGAGGATTCCTCTCCAGTGCTGACATGGATCTTGGGGTACTTCTGGAGTCTCCCCAGGGCAGTCAGTCCTCTACTCGAGTGGGGGCATACACGTGCGCTTTCCTCCCGAGCTGTAGCAACAGTGTCACGCTTCCTTCGCGTGTATCAACTGATCTGTGGCTTTCCCTCGAGGCTTTCGCAAGAGGCTTTCCCACGAGGCTTTCCCACAGGGCTGTCCCACGTGCCACTGTGGTGTGAGTCGATCCTCGGCTTGAAAGTCGAGGCAGTGCAGGGAATACAGGTTTCCCTGGAATGGACTGAGACATCTGGGGGACTCTGGGAATGGGGGCACGACTCTGGAGTTCCTCTCGTTTTTCCTCTGGAGAGCGCCTCCTCTTGATGTGGGACGGGAATGCCGCGAATTCTTTCCCGACCACGCAGGGAAAGGATCAAACCTCTCGAGCAATGAGGAGGAAACGTGGCTCCTCTGGATGTGGGCGGGACTTTCCTGCTTCCTCTCGAGTGGAGACGGGTATGTCGGGGAACTTCTTGAGTTGCAGCAAGGGTGTGAAGGACCCTTTGGAAGTTCCATAGGTTAGGTTTGATTAGCCTCGAGACGTCTCAGTGGAAATGGGCCTCATCTCGCCTGGAGGGGAGAACCTCCTGGATTTTCTCGAGTTGCGACAGGTGCTCTCGACTTACGACGGGGACCTCAGGGACCCGCTCTGGTGGCCTCAGGAAAGGCCAGTCCCCATGCGAGTTGCACGGGTGCCTCTCGGGTTTCCTCTCCCGTCGATGCCGGGGCCTAAGACCTTGTGTGGGCTTCGGTGCCGGAATCTGAGGATTCCTCTTCAGTGCTGACATGCTCTTGGGGTACTTCTGGAGTCTCCCCAGGGGAGTCAGTCCTCGTCTCGAGTGGGGGCATGCACGTGCGCTTTCCTCCCGAGCTGTAGCAGCAGTGTCACGCATCCCTTCGCCTGGATCAAGGGATCTGTGGCTTTCCCTCGAGGCTTTCCCACGAGGCTTTCCCACGAGGTTTTCCCACAGGGATGTCCCACGTGCCACCGTGGTGTGAGTCCATTCTCGGCTAGAAAGTCGAGACAGTGCAGGGAAAACAGGTTTCCCTGGAATGGACTGAGACATCTGGGGGACTCTGGGAATGGTGGCACGACCCTGGAGTTCCTCTCGCCATTCCTGTAGAGAGCGCCTCCTCGTTGAGATGTCGACGGGAACGCCGGGAATTCTTTCCCGACCACGCAGGGAAAGGATCCCCTCCTCTCGAGCTAGGAGGCGGAAACGGGTCTCTGCCTGGATGTGGGCGGGAATCTCGTGCTTACTCTCGAGTGGAGACCGGGTATGTCGGGGAACTTCTTGAGTTGCGGCAAGGGTGTGAAGGACCCTTTGGAAGTTCCAGAGGTTAGGTGTAATTAGCCTCGAGACGCCTCAGTGGAAATGGGCCTCATCTCGCCTGGAGGGAGAACCCCTGGATTTTCTCGAGTTGCGGCAGGTGCTCTCGACTTACGACGGGGACCTCAGGGACCCGTTCTGCTGGCCTCAGGAAAGGCCAGTCCCCATGTGAGTAGCTCAGGGGCCTCTCGGGATTCCTCTCCCCTTGATGTCGGAGACCTAAGGTCTTGTGTGGAGTCGGTGCTGTAACCTGAGGATTCCTCTCCAGTGCTGACATAGATCTTGGGGTACTTCTGGAGTCTCCCCAGGGGAGTCAGTCCTCTACTCGAGTGGGGGCATGCACGTGCGCTTTCCTCCCGAGCTGTAGCAGCAGTGTCACGCTTCCCTTCGCGTGGATCAACGGATCTGTGGCTTTCCCTCGACGCTTTCCCAAGAGGCTTTTCCCACGAGGCTTTCCACAGGGCTGTCCCACGTGCCACGTGGTGTGAGTCGATCCTCGGCTTGAAAGTCGACGCAATGCAGGGAAAACAGGTTTCTCTGGAATGGACTGAGACATCTGGGGGACTCTGGGAATGGTGGCAAGACCCTGGAGTTCCTCTCGCCTATCCAGTGGAGAGCGCCTCCTCTTGAGATGCGACGGAACGCCGGGAATTCTTTCCCGACCACGCAGGGAAAGGATCCTCCGCTCGAGGTATGAGGCGGAAACGGGGCTGCTCTGGT